>NC_056744.1:1196805770-1196855770 GCF_019279795.1 Protopterus annectens
TTTGTACACAACTGTTTATGAGATTACTGACAGGTGGTACACAAAAGCATAGCACATAGTTTGCATACAATGTTATTTTACTGCCTACAGAGCTATGTCACACAAATGAGAATAATAGCCAACCCATTGATAACTCCAGTGGGAATAATGGCTGTAGAGAGAGAAAGATAGTGGATTCCTGCCACATAACCATCTGGAATCAGCCATTTAGATAAGTAACAAACAAACACAGTGTTTTATTGCCAAGTCCGACAACAACAACAAGACTGCCTAGCAGCAATCGATAATATACACAATCAAAAACATGGGAGAAATCAAGGAAAATGCCATCTATACTGAGGGTAAGACTGTTACATCTTTTTAATGCTAAGTTAATACCATAGTAAAACTGAAATCAACAATGACTATCCGAAAGCAACTGTCTTGTTCGAAGCTGTTGAAACCGCTAGGTATATTTTAATGTCAGGTAGAAATGCATTTTTATGAATCAGTAAACAAAATTAAATACAGTAATTATCTGAACACTAATGACCACATCTATTGAAAAAGCTGTTTCATTTGAAACCACCCACTTCACTCTGAGTTTACTATAAAATATACAAACATTTTTTTCTCTAGGACATTAGGCTCTCTAACATGGTTATTTTTACTTGCAAGAATATAGAGGAATAGCTTTCCACATGAAGAATGTTGTTTTTCTCCAATACTGTTAATTTTCTGAACACAGTCTGTTAGATGTTTTGCCTTGAAGAATGATCATTAAATCAGTGTTTGAGGAAAAAATGTTGACCCATGTTATGCAGCTGGAAGATATCAGAAAAGTTTCTATGGTTACTGTCTGTAAATGATAGTGATTTTTGCAGTGTCCATTGATTACCAGAATCCAGGCCACTGCAGCATATCCAGGATAGTACATTAGTGTTCTCTACTATGCAGGTTGACATAGCATCTTGTCCTAAATTGAGGCAAGTTTGTCAACCTACTGATGACAAAGACTAACAAGCATATGGGGTTCATGCAGAAGACAAGGTCAGGATATGACATTGTCTTATATATACTCCAAGTTTCTTGTCTAATTTTTCAGTGACTATGATGTATGTGTAGGAAGACATACGCTCTAGATTTTGGGGCACCATCTAGTATTCCAAGCTTAAGCAAAGAAATCAGATCAGATAGCAGATTGATCCCCCCAAAAAAGGAGAGGTTTCCTTTCGGTGGCATTTAGGAAAAGCTGTTTATTAGTAATCCAGTCATGATGAAAGTGTAAACCAGATTGGAGTTTATCCTTTTTGATTTTCATGTAATGAAAGGACTAGTGTATTACATTGTTGTCCACATACTGTGCAACATGATTGTTTTCATTTACTTTCCAGAGCTCACTGGCATAGAAGGAGAATGCAGCAAAATTCCACCACCAGCAAGATACTCCAGGAATGAAAAATGCAGTCCAAGAAGAGCTTTCAGTAGTTTAATAAAACACAGCAAAATTGACAAGACTGAGCACTTTCGTATAAAAATACTTCATCAGTATCTGTTACAAATGCACAAACACCAAGTTTAAATACCCTTCCCTATAATCACATGAGAGTTTGCATCATCAATGCACTCACTTGTAGAAAAAAGCATGCCTTAAACAACAAAGTTACAAGTTAAAACTTAAAAAATATTATCTATTACTTTTCAAGTATAAAATGAAAATAAAAATAATCCTTGCCCAACATAAAAACACAGGTTTCTTCAGGTATTACATCCTGTTATCCCGTGTATATTCGGCATCCCCAAGATTCACAAGAGCATTGCTGACACACCGATGAGACAAATTGTAAATGCCAGTAAATCCAAACTCCACCCCCTTGGGGTCTATGTCGATTGTTTGTTAAAAAGTGTTTGGCACCTTTTGAACACATTTGTAAGGACTCATGGGATTTTTTGTGTAAAATGAAAAACTTGGAATTTTTGAGGGACTGTGTTTTTTTAACAGTGGATGTAATTAAGTTGTTTAACATTATACCACACGAACAAGGTCTAGAATGGTTCCATGATTTCCTGTGTGAATGCACTGAGTTTAACAATGACACTGTTAATGTTTTAGTTTTATTCATGGAATTGGTTCTGAAATATAACTTTGTTTTTCCTGAGGGGCAATACTATAGGCAGAAAAAAGGGGTAGCTATGGGGGCGTCTTGTGCCCCCATATTTGCCAACATAGTATTGCTGCAATGGGAACATGTTCTTTTCAGACACTATGAGGTTAAACTT
The DNA here is from genome assembly GCF_019279795.1 of Protopterus annectens. NCBI lineage: Eukaryota > Metazoa > Chordata > Ceratodontiformes > Protopteridae > Protopterus > Protopterus annectens. The sequence continues at coordinate 1,196,808,030 of NC_056744.1, forward strand.
GGAAGTTATATCTCCGTTTTTTGGATGATATTTTTATCATCTGGGATAGACCCACAGAGAAGATCCGGGATTTTATGGAATTTATTAATTCCTCTACATCTTTTTTGAGGTTTACTCACACCATTCAGTTGAAAGTACCAATTATTTGGATGTTACTATTTTTAAAGATTATCAGAATGAGCAATGGGCTAGTAAAATTTACAGAAAACCCACATACAGCAACAACCTATTACATGTTGAGAGTAACCACCCTCTCCATCAAAAATGGTTTCCTCTCACAACCATTTTGTGGAAAAATGTGAGACACTGTGGCACATGTTACTCAAGAGGGGATACCCTGAGAGCACAGTTGCCATGATTCGGGATAATATCATGGAGAAAAGAATGAAGGGAGATATAGTACCCCTTATACACCCCACCTCCACTTTGGTCGCAGGTGCATTTTCTAGGAGACAAGAGGATGGGCCTATTATGAAATAAGCCTTTGTTACAGAGTTTTGCAATGAGGCCCCTCAGACTAGGGGTATTTTGATCAAAAACTGGCAGATTTTTCCTTTGTTTAAAGAATTCGGAGACAAAATAGGGAACCATCCAACCATGTTCTTTAGAAGGGGCAAGACCATTAAACATTATCTTGTGCACACATCTGCCCACTGTGAATATGGACGCAGTAACAAAATGGCTGGCACCTATAAATGTGGCTTTTGCAATTATTGCAGTGACATATTGGAAGGTGATAACCTGGTGTTAAACCAAATGACAATTAGATCCAGGAATTTTTGTAACTGCAACAGTGTGTGGGGGTGGTTTATGCTGCTGTATGTCAACTGTGTAAAAGTTTTTATGTAGGCAAGACAAAGAGGAAAATCAAAGAGCGTATATATGAACACAAAGCTGATATTAGAAAACTGGATAGTAAAAATGCCCTTGCTAAACACATTATATAGTACCCTAGTCACAGTTTTCTATTTTGTATTTTGGAACAAGTGTTGCAAGACCTTAGAGGGGGACCATGGGAAGATACATTGGAAGAAAGGGAATGTGTTGGCAGTTTAGATTAAATGCTCCTGGTTTCAATGAAGGCGTGTCTATAGCTTGTGTTTTAAAACTTAAATCTTATACTGTGTACCGACATGCTGTTGTTCTGTGCGTTTCAACATAATATATATATATATATATATATATATATATATATATATATATATATATATATATATATATATATATATAAAATAACTTTTTCTTGGGCAAGGATTATTTTTATTTTTATTTTATATTTGAAAAGTAATAGATATCATAATTTTTTTTAAGTTTTAACTTGTAACATGTTGCTTTAAGGCATGCTTTTTTCTACAGGTGAGTACATTGATGATGCAAACTATCATGTGATTATAGGGAGGAGAATTTAAACTTGGTCTTTGTGCTTTTGTAACAGATTCAATCCTGTCAATTTTGTTGTGTTTTATTAAACTACTGGAAGCTCTTCTTGGCCTGCATTTTTCATTCCTGGACTATTTTGCTGGTGGTAGAATTCTGCTGGATTTGGTCTTTGTTATTTTGGTTATAGAAGGAGAATGGGACTGGTTCTATAATTTAAACATTTTGATCCAGTCTCTTACTGAATTCCCTTCACTCTCTGCACTTGCTATGTATCCCTGTCATACCTAGATAATTAATATGTGTGTATAACTTGTCACCAAGGCTCCCATTCTGCATAGTTTCTATCTCGTCTAGAGCTGTGGTATAAACATGTACTGTGCTAAGATCTGTAATAGCAGAAAAGCAGGAAATGTAGAACTGACCATTACTGACACAGATATAAGATAAGGAGAGAGCATACCATGCACACTCAGAAAGTTCACCTCAAGCATATAAAGTTAAACTACTCTGCTAAGGGTTTATTCATCTCTTTGATTCAGCAGTTTCAAATGCAACTATAGAGAGTGCACAAGTATGTCTGTCAGTTTGCTTAGTGACAACTCAGACTGATATGACCTCTTCCTTATAGGTTCATAGGCTGTTACTAGGCTAATGCCCACTCTGGACCATACAAGCCTAGCCACATATCCCAAACCTTTTGGGTCCACAGTATCATGTGTGTCTATAAGGGGAGGGGGCATGTTAGCAGGGAGGTAACTAAGGATTTGTAAGGGAAGTGATAGGATGATACTTTTTTTACTGACAAACTCTATCCATAAGGGACATGGAGGCCAGACTGGGGATACATTTACCAATTCCCTTCCAATTGTGAAGGTTTCGTTTGAATAGTGTCAGGGATGAACTCCTTTTTTACATGGATCCGTTGTGTAGGGATCATTTGGGACACATGTCCCTCTCTTCACCATCTTCTGTTTATGTCACAAGTGACATTCAGATCCCTGGACCTAGTGTTTCTGGAGCTTATGAATTTGCAACAGATCCATCAAGCCTAAATCTGAGGACTCATGTAAGCCAGACAAATATCTCATCTCAGCAGCCTGTAGGAGACTGAATACAGAGAGAGAGAGCCTTTAGATGATCAGTGTAGGACAGGATATTCATTCCCTGAATTCTCCCGATGAGAAACCTTTGTGGGCATTCTAAATGTTGCAAGTGTCTGGTTAGATACATGGTGAAGGGGCACTGTATTCAATGACAAGTCTGACAAGGGCCAAGTAGAGTGGTGCTGTAAATTCTTTGGACCTGATGCCATACCTGTTGCTCATTTGTCTCTAACACATATAAAAAGGAGGCTTAGGATTTCATTTAGATGGTTTAATACATAGAAATACATCAGGATGGATAGCAGTATCTCTAAATACGAACAGACTAGTTAATAGAGAGACCTTACATACATACATGCTTACATCTCAACAGATAACTGCAAAATGGGAGTCAGACTTGCACTTGCTCACTATTTATACACTTGTGCCAGCCCTTGGGTAGCTTCTTAAAGGTATACACACACACACACACACACACATATGGCTCTACATCCTCCCTCTTAAAAAGATTGCCCTTTGCATGAAACAATCTCAGAGATAGACATACATTACTATAAACATTGGAAACAAAACACAATGTTCATGTCCAAGTTGCTTCATATCTGATACAGGGTTTAGACATTCGAACATATCTCTTAACATAACAGTTGGGACCAAATTTAGCAACAGGGATAGTCTGCCGTGCACAATTCGTATCAGGAATGTCTGGATTTATCACAGCAACAGGAATGTCCTCTGAAACTTCCTCTGGAATTGGAACACCGGACAACTCACTCTGAGATAAAGAGTCTTTCTCGTAGGCTATGTGCTGTGGTATAGGCTCAGCCACACGTCTCAAATGTTTCCAATTCCACCTAAAGGTTGCTCTTTCTGATTCTATAATGTATGATCTCAGCTCTGGACCAACATTCTTCAAGACACCAATCCGATCATAACATTTGGACATTTGCATCCTTACCACTTTGCCCTCTCATAATGGCTTGCGCGGTTTGCTGGTCTTATCATGGTAGGACCTCTAGGTTAGACGATTCTTCAACAGATTGGCTTTCACTAACCTGTTGTTCCTGGCACATAGAACCAACAATTGACTATTGATTGGTGATGTGGTTCTGGTTTGTCTCGACAGAAGTCTCTGAGCAAGTGAACCAAGATGTTTATCACGAGGAACATTTCTGAGATTCAAGAGATTTAGGAAAACATCACTATTATCTCGTTTTGACTTCTGTTTTAACTGTTTTGTACTTTGAGCTGCACATTCTGCCAAACCATTTGCCTGTGGGTATTCAGGACTATTTGTGACATGAGTAAAATCCCATTCTTCAGCAAATCTTTTGAACTGTAGGCTTGTAAACTGAGTGCCATTGTCAGAAATAACTTTGTGCGGACTACCATGTACTGCAAAATGATGCTTCATCTTAGTAATGACAGTACTGAATGCTAAGTTGGGAAGTAGGTCAATCTCACACCAACTGGAGTAAAAGTCTGCTATCACCAAATAATGTTGACCATTCCACTCAAAGATGTCTGTGGCTACTGTCGACTAAGGTCATTCCAGAATCTGGTTAAGCGGAAGTGGTTCCTTCTGTCGATGATGCTTTGTACTATTACACACTGAGCAAGATGAAAGTGGTCTCTCAATGTCTTGTGACATAGAAGGCAAAAATACCAGTCCTTCCTCCTTCTTTTGGTAGATTAGGTTCCTGGGTGACCACGATACAAGATAGTAATGTACTCTGGATGCAAGGACTTTGGAACAATTACTTTTGGACCTTTCATAATGATACCTTTGTCAGCCAAAATCTCATCTCTGTATGGAAAATAAAGTTGGACTTCTTGAGTTAACTAGATTGCTTTGACAGCCATCCATGATTGATAAAGTGGTTGATCCTCTGTAAAACTGGATCTGTGGCTGTGTGATTTCTCAGCTCATCAAGACATGTGGAAGAAAAATTTCTCACATCCATGACTTCAAAATCAAGGTTCTCATTCTCATGCTGTTCTGTTGTGTTTCTGGTTGATCTGGACAATGTATCAGCAAGATAAAGAAGTTTTCCTTTCTTATAGACAATATTGAAATTGTACTTTTCAACATCATATATTGCAGTCTGGCTGGGACTGCATGCATAGGTTTTCTCAAGATAGTGACTAGTGGTTGGTGGTCTGTTTCGATCTGGATAGGTCTACCATAAACATAATCATGGAACTTCAAACATGCAAACACAATTTCCAAAAGCTCTTTCTTGATCTGAGCATACTGCATTTCAGTTTTGGTAAGAGTTCTCGATGCATAGGCAACAGGCTTATCCTCTTGTAGAATGACTGCACCTAGACCAAATTTCAAAGTATCACAGGAAAGTGTAACTGGTTTGTGAACATCAGAGTATCTGAGCGTTGGTGGACTAGCAATTCTCTGTTTCAGGACATCAAATTCTCTTTGGTGTGGCTCTAACCAAGACCAGGATACATCTTTACGTGTGAGCTTTGTCTCAAGTCTGGAATGAACTTCCCTAGGTAGTTGACCATGCCAAGAAAACATTGCAGGGCGTGTACATTGCCTGGAGCCGGCATCTCAAAAATGGCTGTTTGTTTCTAAGAGTCTGGTCGTAGGCCTGTACATGTAAATAAATGACCAAAGTAAGTAACTTCTTGCAGCTGAACCTGCATTTGTGTGAATTGAGCTTAAGATTCACTTGACATGCCCTGTCTAGAACTCATCTGAGGTTTCTGTAATGTTCGGCTTCATCATGACCTCCTTCTAGTATGTCGTCTAATATGATAGCCCAAGGATACCCAGAAAAAAATTGCTCTATTGCATGCTGAAAGACTTCACATGCAGAATTTATCCCAAAAGCATTCTCAGACATCTGTACCTGCCAAACAGAGTACTGAAAGTAGTGAGCAATGAGGACGTTTTGTCAAGCTGAATTTGCCAAAATGAACTCTTTGCATCTAGAAAAGACAAAATAGTGGTATTTGGCATTAAGTCTGCAACGTCTTTGACGGTGTGCATTGGATGATGAGTTTGTTTAGTGCTTTGTTCAAATCTCGTGGGTCAGCATATATTCTGATGTCATCTGAGCTTTTCTTATGAGCTACCACCATAAAAGATACCCATTCAGTTGGAGTTGCAACTGGATAAATCACACCTTGTTGCACCATTTTATCTAACTCATCTTTGACTCTGTCCAGCATGACTATTGGAACTTTACGTGCTAGCCTGATAACTGGACTGACCTCTGGGTCAAACTTCATGGAGTACACAACTGGAAGTTTCCTTATTTTGTCTTGGAACAGATAAGCATGGGTAGAAAAAATGTGCTGGGCAAAATTAGAGTGGTGGTCTTTTAAGCTAACCTGGTGGACTTCCTTATTAAATGAAAGCAGTCTCATTTTCAAACTGTCTCCTAGCCCTAATAATGACTGGACATGCCTCTTGATCACATAAAATAATAAGTTGTAACTTCTTCCAGCAGAATAACATGAAAGCACTACTGAGCCTTCAGTTTGAATTTTTTCACCTCCATAAGCAACAAGCTTTGCACACCTTGCCAAATCAAGCCTTTCACCTTTACATACTCTAGCAAATGTTTCTGCAGACATAACATTGCACTTGGAAGCTGTGTCAACTTTGAGCTGTATGGGATTGCCATTTATCTGAACAGTACAAAATACTTCATTCTTTGCCCTTAAATCTACTGCATTGACTGTTTCATGAAGCACTGACACACCATCAACATAAACAGTAGTGTTGCCACTGTCTAACTGATCAAATCATTTCTTAAAGTATTCCCTTTTGATAAAAGAATGTGGGCCTTTTGATTTGCAAAATCTTTTGAAATTATTCCATTTATTACATTTGTGGCATTGCTGACCAAAAGCTAAACATTTCTTCCTTTTAGATACATGGCTTCCATGACAATTACGACAGTTGACAATGAAACTAGGTTGGGGCCCATGCTTTGAGCTCGCTGACTCACTCATACTTCACTGAGACTGTGCAAACTCTGAAATTCACTAGAAAGTTTTGGGGCTTACCAGTGAGTGCTGCAGGGGTTACAGTTGCTGCCATGTGCTTGGGACTGTTTCTTTTAACCATGTGATGCATACTATCAACATGAGCTTTATTAATGTGCCTTCTAGAGCTATTCTTATTTGTAAGCATACTTGTGTGCTTTTCTGTGAGCTCATATATCTGACAAATCTCAGTGCCCTTATTCAAAGTTCAGTCACTGTCACAAAGCAAAATCTTTCTCACGGCATCATCTTTTATGACACACAAAAGTCTGCCCTTTATCAACTCATCCTTTAAGTCACCAAATCTCCATGTTTTAGCTTTATTTCTCAGGTCAGTTATATATGTTGCACAAGTCTCACCAGGCTTTTGATCCCTTGTGTAAAATAAGTGCCTTTCCACTGTAGCATTATTCTGGAGGTTACACATTTCTCTAAATTTAAATTTTAAGCACTCTGGGTCCTCCCTTGACTCAGCCAGTACAACAATATGATGGTTTTCCCCCTCTCCAACATAGACGGCAAGTTCATCACAAATGAACATTCCCTTTCTGTAGCTTCTGACATAACTAAATTATGCAGAATAAATGCCTTTGTATGGTCATCTTTATCAGAAAATGCAGCCTGTATGAAAATGTCATACTCTTGCTCAAACACACTCCAGTTCTCAGCAATATATATATATATATATATATATATATATATATATATATATATATATACACACACACACACACACACACACACACACACACACACACACACACACACACACATGCACACACACACACACACACACACACACACACACACACAAGCCTGCTCATCCACCAGGCAAGCAACTTCTATCCTTTTCCTTAGCACGGCTTTGGAATACCTTGCCACCTCTCATCCGCACCACCAATAACCACTCTACATTTAAAACCTTACTTCATTCCCACCTTACATCCCTCTGGGAATGTTCCTGCTCTCACCTTACATAACTATCCTCTACACTATACCCTGCCTCCAATTCCTCCTCCAGTTTCATCTCCTTTTTCTTATTATACTTACCTCTCCACTTTCCCTTTTCTTCCCATGTTTTTTCACCCCTCTTAACCACTTATTCTCACTATATCCTCTTCTTCAATTCATACTTAACCTCTATCTATCCACTAGAGCTATAATATGATACCTATGCGAACCTCCTTCACCTCTTCATCTAGATTTTACTCTAACTAAGATTTTTGTATAGACTTATGGATATGTTTATTTTTCCTTATTCTTCTGTAAACTGTATACTGTATTACTCATTTGTTATGATGCTTAAATTGTTTAATATTCTTATGGAGCTATTCTCCTCAGGACTCCATTGAAAATGGGCTTTTCCAAGCTCAATGTACTATTCTGGTAAACAAACTGTAAAACAAAATAATAAAATAAATAAAAAATATTACTGTCAAATACAATTGCAGTGGGTTTTCAAAAGCCCTCTGCCATGCCCACAAAGTATACGCAAACACGCTGAAAATATGGCCCCTGTAATTATGTATGAACAAACTGTCCTGTGAGCTTGTAACAACATTCAAATGCACAATAAACTCTTTGAAATTCTACACTTTGCAAAACATGCTCTGTAATGGTTGTACTCTTTGAAATATGCCCTATAATGGCTGTACTTTGTGAAATATGCCTTGTAATGGCTGTACTTTGTGAAATAACTTTACTGTAACACTGCACAGATGTGTGAATACTTTATACACTTCTGGTAACTCGTATATCTTTGCTTAATAGGAAAAATACATGCTTTGTGAAAATGCAGCTGTTTCCCTTTATTTCATTCATTTTATGCAATACATACTTTATTTCAAACATTTTCTGTAGTAATTCAAATATTTATATCAATATCGTACATACTGGTTTATGCAAATGTTATTTAGAGAGTTCTGTATGCCCCATTTCATATTATATGAGCTGAGCAAGTTTTAATATTTGATATTAATTTCTGACCTGATTTGCAAAGTATGCACATTTTTGGGATGATCCACTCCTTTATATTCCACCAACTCTAAGCAAGTGCCTCTAATTGTTTTAGCCAAGCCGTTTCTAGATTCATGCTCTTTGGATATGCCAGTTCTGATTCCATGCCCTTTAGATATCCCACTTCTGACACCATGTCACTCATCTGTCTTTAACACATATAACAAAAAGGCTTGTGGTTTCATTTAGATGCTTTAATACATAGAAACACATCAGGATGGATAGCAACATCTCTAAAAATGAATGAACTAGTTAACAGACAGAGCTTACATACATACTTGCTTACATCTCAACAGCTAACTACAAAATGGCAGTCAGAGTTGCATGTTCTCAATATTTATACACTTATGCAAGCCCTTGGATAGCTTCTTAAAGGTATATACACACATACTGATCTACAATACCCTTACCTATAAGTTGGGCAACATAGAATGATTTTCTTACAAAGGCCAGACTGCTGTCTACAGATGCTCCCAAATCCTTACTACTTAGCCTATTCTTAGGGGTGTTTTATTGATGGAGTGATTTACCTGGGTTGACAGTTCCCAAAGGGCATTAGGAATTTACGCTTATCTTAGAGAACTTGTCAATAATACCTGTGTGGAGCATTGTACTGAATGCCTTGGATAGGTAATGACACACACTATGCACTGTTTTACCCTCATCCATTGCCTTGGTGACCCTCTCAAATAAGTCTACCAGTTAAGTAGGCACGATCTTCCTTTAACAAAGCAAAACTGGGTTGGTTCCAGTGTCTGTAGGTTGCCAATGGCTTTGCATATTAGGCTTGCTAGACTGATGGGTCTGTAGTTCCCTGGTTGAGTTGATGGTCTGCCATTGTGGAAGAAAATGACTGTCGTGGTCCTTCATTCACTTGGAACATAGCCTGTTTCAAGGCTGTAGTTGAAAGATTGCCTCAAGTGGTCCTTATAGGTCATGTTTTAGACTCTACAGGAGGCAATCAGGCATCATGTCAGAACCCATGGAGGTGATGTTCTTAGCTTTAGCAACTGCTGCCAACACATGGTCCCTGGTAATACTTGGGTGTAGTCTGTTGGAGGGGATTTTACCTGGTGGACCTGGGGTGGAGTGGGGTGAAGTTTGAGCCAAATTTATCAGCCAGTAGATTTGCTATGTCACCTTGATCAGTGAAGGGGGTACCATTTGCCACCAGTTCAGCACATTGTTGTGCTTTAACTTTATGGTTCAGGACATAGCTGAAGAAGGCCTTGTGATTGTCCTTAGCCTGCAATGCTATCATAACCTCATAGATGGCCTTGTTGGACTTAATTAGACCTTTTAGTTTTTTGTTTTTTTGTATAAGAGAACACTTGTCTTTAAGGGAGTTGCTCTTCCTGATCTTGGCCATGAATTTTCTTCTTTCATTATATACCCTGTTTCGGTGAAGATTACACCAGTGGGGTTTGTTTTTAGTGTTGGTTTTGGATTTACTTCTTGTAGGTGCAACAGCCTCTATGCAGCCATTCACATGTTTGTATAGGGACTTTATGAATAATTCTGCACAGGTAACTGTGGTCTCAGAACTAGGAGAAGCCTTAAAGTTTGACAGACTGTCACTTAATAGGATGTAGTTTGCCTTAAAATACTTCCTACCAGTTACTGGTTTAGCTGGGTTTGCCATGTTGATTTTTTATTTCAAAGGAGTCAGCTTTGTGATCCAACCTCACTAGTGAAGATGTGAAACAAGGGGTGGGATGTAGCAATGCTCTCCCATATTTGTAAGTACCAGATCCAGTATGTTTGATCCTCTGGTTGGAGTGTGCACTATTTGTTCCAGAGTGTTTGTGTTAATAAAGTCCAGGAAGCATTATGACTGTGAGTTTGAGCCAGTTTAAGTTCTCCAGTCTATAGAGAGGTAAAGTCACCCATGAATAGGATGTTTGCTTGGATACTGAGTGCCTCTAGTAGGTCAGAGTAAGAGTTTTGAGACATAGGAGTATAGATGGTGACCTGCAGTTAGCTGTGAAATGGTGAAGGACCTTATCTGTGGTGACTTGCATGTGGATGAGCTCCATAGTATCATCCTGTTTAACCAGCCTGGAGAGATGTTTGCTACTGATGCAAATCAAAAGACAGGCACATCCTCCTTTGGCCCCAATCTGTGCTGTTGCTAGTCTAAATGTGTGGAATGTTATGTAGTCTTGCACTACTGGAGAACATTCTATGACTTTAAACCAAGTCTTAGCATAGCACCAGAGTGAGGAAGGCTTGAAGGGTATGGAGTTTTTTGTTTAGGCTCCTAGCATTGACCAGTAACACTTTAAGGTTGCCTGGAGACTTTTTCACTACATTGATAGTTTTGTCTTTGGCATTGCATAAAAAGGCTCTAAGGGGGTGGATAATGTTTTAACTAATATCTGAAAGCCTAGGAGGGATGCAGCCCATCCTTGGCAAAGTAACATGGTCTGTTGACCATATCCTCCTATCCTGAGAGATACTGGATCCCCATGGAGTGATATCAAAATCTAAGCCAATCAATCATTGTATGTTCATACTGTGGCATCATCCTTGGTGAAGATAGAATGCTGCTTAGTGCAAGGTTCTTACCTATCTGTGACACATATTCCAAGAGATCTATTACAAGGATGGCCTAATGGTTAAGGTGTTTGCCTTACAAACACAAGGTGCAGGGTTTGAGTCTCACAAGGGATAATTGGCTAGGCTTAAAATGGCTTGCAAGGGCAGTTAGCCTAGTACTAACCTATGAACCTATATCTTTTCATAAAGTCCAGTGAGGTATGTCTCAGGTCATTTACACCCACATGAACTGTGATAGAATCATATTGATATATGGGGTGCAGTGACAAGTGTGAGAGCGATATTGTGGATCCTTGCTCAAGATAGGCAACTAATTGTTATCTTCTCCTTGTCCATCCAGGTGAATGGGGCATCTCTGTGTCACACAATGCAGTCTCCTATGAAAAGATTATTAGGTAAAGTATAAGCTGGCCTTATGGGCTTTGGTCTTGGGGGATCACTGGGTGTAGGCTTTTGTAAGGTGTTTGGTGTTGGTTTTGATCTGTGTTTTAGTGATTTATGAGGAGCAGTATTCTAGTTAGGTGGCTTTGGATGTATTTGAGATTTTGGAAGATTTATTTTAAGCACATCAGCATAAAACAATCTATGTTGTGGTGAGCAGTGTGTGCAAGGATAGTAGTGTGAGTATTCCTGACAACCTTATTTATATGTGAGATATTTGGCTCTAAGGAAGTTATGCATTTACATTGCTCTCATACAGTGTTATTTCCTTTAATGATTAACTGGTTGTCTGAGAATATAAGACAATTGCTACATTGCCTTAGGGTGCCCACATTTACCAAGCTGGCCACAGAGACATTTGGAGAGACATTTGGAAATTGCATACCCATGTTGTCTAGTCATGCAATAGGATGGGCTGTTTAGGATTAAGGCTTGGGTTTTAACAGGGGTCTCCAAGATGTTATATAGTGCTCGGACATGATAGTGATATTCCATGTGCAAGCTAGCTAACCTTAATTCTGCACAATGCTGTACCTTTTAGCAGGTTTCAGACCTAATCCTAACTTTACAGGGAAATTTTACTGTCTAGGCATTTACCACTCTACAGGGCACTGCTAACTGCTGCTGCTCATTGGTCTGCTCTGCACAAACTTGCCTGATTTATAGCAGAGAAAAAAAAAGCTTGAAAGTGACACTTAACCTCTCTAGCCAATAAACAACTACACTCCCGGGAGTGCTTCCCTACTCAGAGAGACCAGGTAAACATCTTCTGCTACTTGATGGGTGATCCTGGAATTTCTTAATGTAAAAGCACAGCAAAACCAGTTGTCAAGTACAGATTAAACAACAGACAACTATCAGACAACTAAATTAATGGCTATTTCACTCTTTTGCAAGGCAATTTGGAGACAAATAGAACTAGAAAAGCCAACATGCAGAGAAATGATAAATTTTGCCACAAAATTAAATAAATGCTTTTTATTTGAGGGAAAAAACAAATCTTTTTTTTTTTTTTTTTTTTTTTTTTTTAACTGTAGCAGATTGCTTGCTACAAATCAATATGACAAGCATTTGCTGCAGTTTATACCCTGCATGGAGCACTATGGTGCTCAGGTTTTAGTTAAAAAAAGTATTTTTATTTTCCTTTAAACTGTAACAAACATCTTGCTAACACTAATGGGAAACAGGAAGTGGCTCCCAGCCAGTTACACTCTTTGAGCATTGCTCAGTGTACCCATGTTTGCCTTAAGCAGTTCTGCCTGCTACACAGTGGCTTTATGTGTCACATCCAGTGAGCACCGCATTATGTCCACAAAGCCCTGCAGTACCAGTACAAAGCCATGTAACCAACACAGAGCTCTATTATGCCACTGTAGCACATATGGAGGAGACCACAGCCTGTGTGTTTCATAAGTGCTTCCTGTAATCCCTTCTGTATACATTTGTTGTCCATGCACAGCCTGCATTGACTCCATAACTGCTGCTTGCAGAATGACCATATCTGATCTCCATCATGCAGTCATCCTACAGTCCTGACCAAGCAATCCAGATTATGCTGCTTTCTGACATAACTACCTGTTGCAATTAAGAGCCAATGAGTCAGCACATGTAATTCATATTTGAGTTTACCACTACATGACTTGCACCGCACCCCATATACACACACGTAGAATGGTGCAGAGTAGTTGATGCCCTGCCATCTATGCAACTATTGTGTCAGTTATCTCTGCCTGTTGTGGTACAATAAATGAATGCGCTGAATGCATGTGTGAATGTGTGTACAGTACAATGGACATTCCTAATGTTAGCAGGATTATGTATTGTTACACGTGATACTTAAAATGTGTACAAGTAAAAGTGTAAAGAGCTTTAGAACTTTCTAGTTTAAAACATGAATGGAAAGAGCCACAGTTATTTTCATATTGTAAACTGTACTTTAATTTCAGAAAATTTCTGGGTATAAATGCATGCCCACTATACAGATAGTTTCAAAAGCTTCTTGCATGGCAAGGAGCGCATACCTTACAGTGTCTGAGATATGGCAAGCTGGGCATTTTAGTCATAGAGTGATTCAAAACCAAGTACAGTACAGCAAGCCCAGTAGGTCTGTCCCACTATAACGTTTGCAACACAGCTTCATAGGATCATAGGAGGTTATTAGGCTATTGACCCTGAGGCCCTTATAAGCCTAGCCAAGAGTTTAGCCCATGTTTAGACAAATCAGCACCCAATGTTCCTGTCCAGCAGGGACATGGGTGGAATCCCAGGGGCATATTTTCTGTTTCCCATCCAGTTATCCAGGTTGCGCTTAAAAAGGGGTAAAGAGGTACTCTGCTTGATGTGGACAGAGAGTCTATTCCATAGATGAGGGAGTCTCTGGGACACAAATCTGTCCTGCCAACAAGTCCTGTTGATGTCACAGACCAGGTTAAGGCCACGCATGTGGGTTACTCGAGTGCAGCTTGACTTGTGGATATGCAGCAGTCCCATCAAGGTGGGGTCCATGATTGCCTTGTATGCCAGACAGAGGTCACCTCTGAGGAGTCTGTATGAAACTGAGTAGAGGGATAGAGCTTTTAGCCTATCTGTGTATGGTAGATGTTTGAGGCCCTGGATTCTGCTAGTGAGGAACCTCTGTGGTCTCTCCAGCTACTGCATGTGCTTTGTGAGGTACATGCCGAAAGGTGCATTGTACTCAATAATGGTCCTTATAAGGGAAGAATACAGGGATGTTATAACCTCCTTGTTCCTGGAAGAGATACCCTTACTTATGAGGTGGGCCATGTAGAAGGCTTTCTGTACCATAGAAGCAACATGGTGGTCAAAAGTCAGGTTGCTATCAACCTGGGTGCCCAAATCCCTCATGACTGATTGAGTGCTTAGGACGTTGTTATTAATGTGATAATTTGTGGGGACATCACTCTCCCCAAACAGGATGATGATGCATTTTTTGGTATTCAGTTTGGTCATGTTTCTAGCACCAGTCATTTGTCTGAGTAAGACCGTCTTGGAGGATGTCGACATCACTAGGGGAATTGATGACAGCACCCAGCTTGCAGTCATCTGCAAACTTGGTCAGCCACAGCCCACTGGTTTTGGCCTTCACCTCAGAAAAGCATATCCCAAATAACAGAGGCCCCAAGACCAAACCCTGGGGTATGCTGCTTGTCATGGGTCTACTACTTGAGGTGGCTTGTCCTATTTTGACTAAGTGGGTTCTATCAGGGAGCCAGTTTGCTACCCATCTGGTAACATATGGATTGATGCCTAGTTGAGAGAGTTTATCTATTATGCCCGAGTGGGGAACAGTGTCAAAGGCTTTGGCTAGGTCAAGGTAGGCAGTGTGCACAGTCTTCCCCTCTCCATGGCTTTGGTGACTGTCTCAAAGAAGTTGACCAAATTTAGCAGACATGACCTCCCCTTGATGAAGCCAAACTGTGAGGGATCAAGTGTTTGGAGGTTACCAATGTCCTTGTTAATGAGGTCCATGATAATCTGTTCCATGGCCTTGCAGATTGGGCTAGTTAGGCTGATGGGTCTATAATTTCCCGGATCGGTGGATGCTCCACCTTTGTGTAAAGGGATATATAGAAAAAGACAACAAACTGTTTCCTGGGTGTACATGCTCAGCAGTGTGTGCAGATATTGAAACAAATAGCTGAACGCAAACGGCTCTGGAAAAATGTGGACTTGAGGCCATCTAAGTCCTGCTATATCAGCGGATGAAAGCGCTCAACTATTAAATTATTTGAAAAAACATACAGTTACCAAAAGTTGCTGTCACTGGTGGCTGCCTGACTGTAGTCTGATGAAGCCTAACGGCGAAAGCGCTCACTTGTTCTGTGCACTTTTCGAATAAAATCATGTTTTATTGACTGGAGGTTTGGAAGTTTATCAGCTTTTCCTTGCACTGAAGTACTATATTGGTTTCCTTTGATTGTGTCCGTGAAGACTACGATTTCCCTACAGGAGTAGTTCCAGGGACCTAAAGAAGGAGTGTGCATTGTCGTATTGCACTTGTCGAAAGACATTGAATTTCATATTATCTGTTATACAGAAGGGGCAGCCACCAGTGACAGCAACTTTTGGTAACTGTATGTTTTTTATCTATTTCGCTGTCAACTGGCTTTTCTGGGTTGCCGTACTAGTCTTTGCTGTTTATTAAATTATTTGGTTCAATGCTGTTGTTGTCTTTTTCTATATATTGGTCATTTGTTTCATGTTTTTACCTGGTTTGTGTAAAGGGATGACAGTGGCTGTCCTCCACAGAGCTTCAAAGTCTATTGCCTTATTCATGTGTAGGAGATTTAAAGAGGAAGAGTACTAAGGATTTTTGAAATTGTACACCAGCTTGCACACCAACATTAAAATGTAGTCTCCATGGTCACCTCCACCATCACACCAAGCAGTGCATGTTTCTGAACTGTATACCTTTCTGAATATTGCAAAAAAAGATTTTTAAAATGATAAGTATGAAAAAACACATATATACCACACATTCCAGGAAAACAAAAGTTCATTTAGCAAAATATGCAACTATATATCATGGTAAATATGCCAAACTTTTTTTTTAATTCTGGAAACATCTCTTTATGCAAAATGCATTATTTTTTTAAAAAGTGAGATTTGCATATGCTTGGATGCTCTTATGTTTCAGATTATTAGCAGTGGGCTCCTCCAAAAACAGTGTGAGAGACCCATTTCTGACTTTCCCCAGATAACCAAGACCATACTGTACTGTAAGATAGTAGCTGCTGATCATTGTTACACAGCTACCTGCTCAATATAAATGCCAGTAACTCTCTGCTTGCATGTTTTACAAGTGTGGCTATTTGAAAGGTGGGAGCAGACATAGTAAAATTATGCAAAACATCATGTGATGTAGAATCCCACCAGTGTCTAATATTTCACTGTGCAGTCAGAGGAAGGTAAGGAAAGCAGCAGAAAGAACTAGCTATTATTATCTGTCCATACGTTTAGTATTTCCACACTTCTCAGTAAGGTAAATCACATTTCTGGTTTCCAGAACTGATATAACTGGTAATAAGTTAAAAACAAGGCAGGTGCAGTTTCCATAGTTAATGCATTTTGTTAGCTTTTTCTTTTTATGTCCTGTTTTTCACTTCTAATATAAAGCAATAAAAAAAATCATCACCATCGTCATCATTGCCATCATCATCAACTGCCTTTATTCCTGTTTTCTACATTGAGTTAGGGTGTCTTGTCAACTGTAGTCTTTCAATTCAATGCCACTCTCCTGCCTTCTTCGACAGTCGTGCCTGACTGATGTAGGTATTTTCTCACACAATTCATTCACCTTTGGATTCCTTCATTTCTTTTTGTCTTCTTCCTATCTGTCCCAAATCTTCTTCATCACATTGTCTTCTGGTTTTCTGCATATGTGCTGAAACACCATAATCTGTTCTCTTTCACCTTCTCTGCAATTGGATTTACTTTGGCTTCTGCTTTGATGTCCTCATTTCTTCATCTACCCCACAGTGTACATCCTATCACCCTGCTCAGGCACTTCATCTCTAGCTTCCTCAACTGCCCTGCCTTTACTGCCCAACGTCTATACCATGCAATAGTACCATTGTTTTGTACACTTTACTTTTCATCTTCTTTGGCATTCTTCTATCATATATTACCCCGACACTCTGTGCCAGTGGACTTCCGCGCCCTCTAATCCTAGCTTTGACCTCCACATTTAGACTTCCCATCTGCTTAACCACCCCTCCCAGATACTTGAAGCTGTTAACCAGTTCTACTATCTTTCCTTCTATCTCTGTTCTCAGCTTCTTCTGATGTCCCCCATTTGTTGCCACTAAATCTGAATTATCTGTACTCATTTTCATCCCATGTACTTTCAGTTTTGAGTTCCTTTTCCCTATCCTTTGCTGAATTTCTTACTCAGAGTCTGGTCGTAATGCCACATCATCTGCATGCAGCAACTTTGTTGAGTTTCTCTTCTGACTTGTAGTCCACCACCAGTATAAACAACAGTGGGCTCAGAGCTGAACCCTAATGCACACCCACTCCCACTGGGACCCCCTATGTGAGACCGAACACTGTTTGTACTTGAGTCATTGGGACCTTCTGAATAGCCTGCACTAATTCTACCAATGTTTTTGTGACTTTGAACCACCTTAGAACTGCCCAAATCTGCTATCTTGAGGCCTTGTCATATGCTTTCACCAAGTATAGCAATGCCCAGTTGGAGTCTTTCCTCATTTCAAGCTTCTTCTCACTACAAACATTGGGTCATTTGTGTTGCAACATGATCTGAATCTGAACTGCTCATCTCCCATCTTACTTTCTACTACTCTGCATGTGTGTTCATCAATCACCCTCTCCATAACTTTCATGCAGTGTGACAGGAGTTTGATACCTCTGTACTGCCCACAGTTGTGGATATCCTGTTTGTTCTTGTACACTGGCACTAGTATGCTTATTCTCCAGTCATTTGGGACAGAAATGCCTTTCTCTTCATACTACTATGAATACCCTCATTAGCTATTTCTCCCCTATCTCACCCAACATCTTGATCATATCTGATGTGATCTCATTGCAGTCTGCTGCGTTCCCTGACTTGATTTTTCTTAGTGCTGCTCTTACTTCTTCTAGGGTGGGCTCCTCCTCTTCTTTATTCATAGACTGTGCCTGGAACAGTACATCTTCTGTGAGATTTTCTTCATTCAGAAGCTGCTAGAAGTACCTCTTCCATCTCCCTTTGATGTCCTATGAGTGTGAATCCTTTATGAAAGGTGTCTGACTATCTTCTTTATCTTTCTGTATTTGCCTTGCAACCTTCTAGAGTTTCTTTGTGCCATCTGCAAAGTAACTTTCCAGAAGCTGGTAGAATTCTTCTGGTGCCTCATTTTTTTTGCTATTGCTACTCCTCTCTTAGCCTGTTTGTTAGCCAGTATTCTTCTTAGATTGGTCCATCTTTTCTATCTCCCATTTTTTCCTGCATTCCTTTCTTTTGATGACTTTCTGGACTTCTAGATTCCACCACCAGCTTTCCGTATGTACCTTGTTTTCTTACCTGGCTTGGTTGCACATCTGTTCTGTAGTGATCATACATGCTGTTTTGATATGTTGACATTCTTGTTCAACTCCACCTATTACCTCTTCTTTTTGATGTGCTAGAAGTCTTGTGTTTTCTCTCCAACTTCCAGGTCTTCAGCCTAGTTTCTGTTGACCTCAGGGCCTTCACTGATCACTACTTACTACTGATTACGGTAACCAGTAGTTTATGCTGTGGGCTAAATGTTTCACTAGGGATAACTTTACAATCATTAATTCTACCCCAGTACACTTTCCTTACCAGGAGAAAGTCCACCTGAATTGCATGTTGGCCACTCTTGCATGTGATATTGTGACTGCCTGTCATGCTGAACAATGTATTGGCTACCAACAAGCCATTTGCCAGACAGAAGTCTAGAATGGCCTCTCCTTTTTTATTCATGTTGCCCCACCCATGTGGACCCAGGCAGTCTTCATATTTTGTTCTATCTCTCCTAAAAAATCTAATGCCAGATTTTCAAAGGCCCTGAAAATTAAATTGCTACATATTTTACACTTCTGAATATGGTGTTTTATAGCTAGTTGAATGACTGGTAGTGTAACATTGTTTTCACACTTGGTTTTGCCTGTCTGGACAGACAATGATGGTTGCTTATCTCCTTTGGAATGAGAAACAAGCATCATACACTCAAGCTGGATATTTCTGTAATGCACCACTGATGTTAGAAGCGGCTTTCTACATAGAATTGTTCAAAAGTCATGGATGTTGCAAAACTGAATAGTAGTCCGGCTAGCTCAGTCAGTAGGGCATAAGACCTGTAATCTCAGGGCTGTGTATTCAAACCCCCATTTAACAAATTATTTTAGTCTGGCTGTTGGTGGAGAGGATTATGGCTGTGAGTTGTAGCTCCTGTGATACAAGGTTTGATTCCCTCAGCCCTCATTTGGCTACTGTCTGACCTTATGCAAGTAACTTAACCAGAGGTGCTCAGAGAAGACTGAGAATTTGGACTAGGCTTCTCAAGGGTCCCTGGACTGCAAGACTTATGAATATCCATTATGTATTCTGTTAATTATGTATATAGCCTTTGTTAACCTGGCAACTGGAACAGTTTTAGCCACAATCCAAATCAAAGATCCCAAATGCCATAAAGTACATACAAAACAATAACTTGAGTCTTAAAAAGACATAGTAAATGCCACTGAACCATAATTGCAATGCCAGCCATTTATAGCTTATCTTATTTTACAAATTTACAGTCTATGAAATCCGAACAACCAACTTCTCACATGGGTATAAATATGACATTTTAAGTCAAGTATTGTCATATTCCTACATAGTGCATACATACATTAACACGTTCAAGGCAGTGAAATAGCCTCATACGGTTGCCTAAAAGTACAGTTTTGTACCTACCATAAATGTAGATGTTCGAGTGCGCATACAGCTGCAGTCATTACAGATGGGTTATCCTGCCATCAAGCGGGTCCTCGGTCAGCCGAATTCCCAAAGTCTAGGTCCGGCGTTGGTTGTCGTCGCCTCTTCCCTGATGTCAGTGTGGCAGGGGTATAAAAGAGACAGCCGACGCCATCTTCTTCAGTTTTTCTTGCCCCAGATGTCAGGTGCCCCCAGAAGGAAGGCAAAACATAAACATATGTAATCATGCAATATAGAATAATCAAAAAACAATAGTTGCAAGCAAATACACCATAAAAGAATACCCCAAATAGGTTGTATGAGAAGGTGTTTGTCATAAGGTCTGTCCTAAGAGGGGATGGAGGGAGGAAACCTGGACTGCAGCTGTATGAGCACTCGAACATCTACATTTATGGTAGGTACAAAACTGTACTATGTTCATCGTGCATACAGCTGCAGTCATTACAGATGGGAAGAATCCCAAAGCTAAGTAGGGGTGGCAGGCACTAAGTGGAACTAGGAGGAGCAAGGATGCTCTTTATCATTATTCATTTTTTAAGTAATTACAAGTAATAATTCAACTTAGTAAATATATATAAATTCATAGGATGTTTTCACCTACTTATTTTTATTTTTAGTTCAGTAAATTCCTTATGGTTGGGGGATGTTATCTGTGCTTTGTCTTTTTAATAGAATAAATTGAGTGTAATTATTTAATTTACTCTGATATAAATAAGCAGTACTACTTCACCAATCTGATGAAGTCATTTCCTTGGGACGAAACCTAGGTCATTGGTGAACTGGTGCTGTTACCTTGGAGAGTTCTCTGTTTTGTGCGTTTGGAATAAACCTGGTTTTACAACTTTGGCAGCTTGTACTTGTTCTTCCAGCCTTCCATTGAAGTCAGTACACTTTCGTAAAGGATTTGGTTCTAAGTTGGTTACACATGGAGGACAATACTGAGACTGCTGACCTAATGGGTATGCTCCAACGCATCCATGAACAACTGGGTGAGCACACAATTTTAATTCAAAAACTGATGGACAGAGAAAATTCTAGTCATGTGCCAGCAACCATTAGCAGTTTGGACTTGCCTTTGACACAATGTACCCCGGTAACTGCAGCTATTAATTCAGAAAAGATAGGTACTAATGGGATGTGTGACATGGAAAGTTTGGATACAGTAAACTCAAACCCCAACAACATAGGAAACACATGTTTGTCGCTTATTAGGGATAAATGGAAAGAAAACCAGTATGAGTTTCAAAAAAACAGTGTTCCAATTTTTAAAAGACAAAATGGGCAGGTGAAATCATTTACAGAACTCATGGTCACATTTGAGAAAAAACTATTCAAGTTAAAGAGAACCCATATTGAAAACAGCTATCTCCAAAGAAATATAGAACTAAAAATGGTTCCTAAGGGCCTACGAGTCTGGCGATATCCTAACGGATGTGACAAACATCCGGAGATGTTATCCGAATTGCACCAGCTGTTTGACGAAACTGGCACCAAAATAATGGGATTGATGGTTAAGTACAATAACAAAATAGTAGACGAACTATTAGAGGAATTGGATGATTTAAATACCAAAATCACACAAGATTTATTATTTGCGCATCATTATGACGACTACGTACATTTGATAGCAGATGTTGAAAAAAGTTGTGAGGCCATATACAACAAAAAACTGGCTAAAATACAACGAGACATCCACCTGTATGAGGAAGGGTGTATATACCCACTTCACGATAAGCAGAAAGTCAAACCAAGTGAACTGGATACCACAACCTATTGGAAGCGGAGACGTGATGACCAAAACCAACGTGGCCAACCACATGAGAGTAACAACTGCCGTGAAGCTGACGAGGACCCTTTGGGAGAGGGCCTAAGGCGTTCGGAATGCCTTCGGAATCAGGAGGTCAACCAAGAGGAACAACAAGTCATTTGGATGGGGGCGAGAGCCAAAAACAAGACAACCACAGGCCCACACAAGGGGATGTCGAAAAACCAACACAGACATTGAGTATGTCCACTCGGTCCGATGTGGACGATTCTGACGGGACCAACTTGCGAACTGTTTCCACGCCACCTCACGTATTGGATCCCATTGATATTCAGGGCGACCAAGGTTTTGTTTGCTTGCACAACGAACTAGACACTGGAACATCTGCATTCTTGGAGGAAATGGATGTTTATACAGACGGAACTTTTTCAGCAACCTTAATTGTGGAATCAGATTTAGACGAACTTTCAAAACCATTTGGCGACCATGGTAATGTACTGTCAAACTATAAAGTCAATTCAGCAACTAGTGCACATAGTAATGGTATTAATAACAATACAGCTACTTTGACGGATAAGTATAACGGGCATGTTAAGAATGATTTAACACATAAAGAAATTCTTAGTAGCGAAAACATATTGGATATTGTAATTATTGATGGGAATTGTTCTACACTTGATAACAATGAAATAGGTGAAGAGAATGATTTTTCTACCTATGCACACTTGTGCAAGAATGAGATGAACGATACAACTTACAGTTATAACATGTGTAATTCTGAGCTACTGAACTTAAGTATACACACAATAGGCGATGAGTTTAATGTTCAGGATAGAACTGTAAATGGCATCAAACCAGGGGTAGAAGGATACACAAACTTAGACTCCCCAAATACCTGTAATTGTGACTTAATGAATCTAAGCACACATTTGATATGTGAAGATATTAACGCTCAGGACAACACTGTAAATGGTGATAATTTAAGGGACAATGGGCACACAAACTTAGATGTTTTAAACACAGTTGTTGTTTTTGAAAAATTACAAGTTGTGAATGCTGACCATTTTTATTTAAATCCAGTAGTTGTACCTTTGAGCATAGAAGAGAACCTACCGGACGGAAGTATAAGTAATGATTTTGATATAGTGAGCTTTTATGAAGAGATTTCTCAGGGGAACATTATTTCTGTTATTTCAGTACAGAGTGAAGGTGTTTTAAGCAAGCCTAAAGTAATTTTTAACACCAGTAAAGATTTCAAAGTGTATAACTATTCAAACATAGATATTGGTACAAAACACGCTGACTTTCTATCTAAAGGACTTAACTTTGTACCAAGTAGGAGGGGGAATATTGTTGACTCACTAATTGACTTAAAACTATTTATTCGTAAAATGAATTTAAAAATTAACATTGAAACGGATTCTAGTAACACTAGGTATGGAAATGATGGAAGGATTTAAAAAAAATTCAGTGTATTTAATCCTTGTATGAATCAGTTAGTTTCAACTTTTGAATATTTATGTGGGAAGGAATTTAAGGAACACTACAGGCATAGACAGTACTTAGGTAAATGTAATCTAACAAAAGAGGAAAATGATATTTTAAAACTCATTAGTAACAAAGAATGTATACGCATTATGAAACCGGACAAGGGCAATGGGATAGTGGTTACCAACAAGCAAGATTACAACAGTATTATAATGTCCATGTTGTTAGAAGACAACTATAGTGAAGTCAGTCTTAACGAAATTAATATAGCCTACCAAAAAATAGACATGGCTTTGGACGATATGGTATATCAGGGAGAGATTATTGAAAGTGAGTATGAGTTTATGTTAAACCAATACCCTGTTGTGAGTGCCATCTTTGGAATACCCAAAATTCACAAAGGTCTAAATAATGTTAAATTTAGACCTATAGTGGATGGAAAACGTAGTAAAGTAAGTTTTGCAAGCCAGTATTTGGATCAGAAACTAAAGAAAGGTTTGGGAGTTACACCTTATATAGTAAAGGATTCATGGCACTTTTTGGAAAATATTAAACATTGGAATATACCAAAAGAATTTTATTTTGTTACTATAGATGTATGCAACCTATTTAGTGTGATCCCACATGACGTAGTCATAGAATGGTTGGAGGAACAACTTTGTGCTACTGGGGTTTACGAACAAGATGAAGTCAATACATATGTAAGATTAATGGACTTAGTATTAAGAAACAATTTTTTATATTTTGACGGCCATTATTTTAAACAATCTTTTGGCGTAGCTATGGGGGCAGCTTGTGCCCCCACCTACGCCAATTATATTATGGCCTATTGGGAAAGAAAGTATGTACATACAAGTGAATATAGTCCATTTATCAATATGTATTTGAGATTTTTGGACGATATTTTTATCATTTGGACGGGGGAAAAACTTTTATTGGACAATTTTCTTGATTATATTAATAATACAGGTTGGTTTCTAAAGTTCACATATCAGGTTAATACCGAAAAGATAGATTATTTGGATGTGAGTTTAACATATGACAAAAAAGAAGGTAAGGTTAAATCAAACATATTTAGAAAACCTACCTTCTCAAACTCTTATCTACATTATGATAGTTGGCACCCCCCACATCAGAAAAAAGCCATAGTAAAGGGGCAGATGGTTAGGGTGGTGCGTATGGTCAGTGACAATGTGGACTTTGAGAAGGAATTAGATTTTGTTATAAAAATGTTTCTTAATAGAGGTTATCCGCAAAAATTATGTTTTGATTTGAAAAAGGAAATTATATTTAAAAGAAATAATAAGACAATAGTTCCAATTATTACATCTAATATAGATCAATTTGGGTATTCTACTAGTAATAGTGAATCAAATACTTTTGGAAGCGATACTATTTTGTACATTTTAAAATACAATATGGATTCTGAGTTTCTAGTTAACACAGTTATGAAGTATTGGGAGATATTTCATAGCAACAAGGTGGAACCAAGGATTTTTTTACATAAGCCTAAGCTTGTATATAAGAAAGATATGTCGTTAAAGGACATTTTTGAAAGAAGCATGGCTGATACAATGGTCACGAGTAACAAATGTAAGGGGAATTACAAGTGTGGTAGATGTACAACTTGTAAATACATATGGACATCAGGACACACAGTTTCTATTAATCAATGTGATATTTTAATAAATGGGCATTTTGATTGTTATAGTAAAAATTTAGTATATGTAGCAAAGTGTCAAGATTGCAGGGCATTCTATGTAGGGAAAACCTGTAGAAGGTTTAGGGACAGAATAAAAGAACATATTCTTGATATAAGACACCAGAAACCGACAAACGCCCTAGCAAGACATGTCATGGCCAACGAGGGACACAATTTTAGATTCTGTGTGATCCAGCAGGTGTGCTTTGACCAACAGGGAAGAATAACCCAATATCACTTAGATATGAGTGAGCTTACATGGCAACTTAGACTTGATGCAAATCACGATCCAGGCCTGAATGAATTTCTTTCAATCAAGCCCTGGCTTAGGTTAAAAAACCTTCAGAACATATAGTATTTCATGGTAATAAATTGAGTGTAGGGTGCCAGGATGGTCAACCTTTTACATTAAAATTTTATCCTGGACAGGTGTATTCAGTCAGCATTAGTTATACATCATACACACATTTATTATTTCATTGTTATAGATTTAATATAAATTTTTTAACCTAGCAGAAATTATACACATTATAAATATACATGTATAGGAAATCTATAGTATATATAGGGTATTAATTCATATAGGGTAGAATGATTTAGTGTGGAACCACGTTGACACACAATTATTTATCATTATTCATTTTTTAAGTAATTACAAGTAATAATTCAACTTAGTAAATATATATAAATTCATAGGATGTTTTTACCTACTTATTTTTATTTTTAGTTCAGTAAATTCCTTATGGTTGGGGGATGTTATCTGTGCTTTGTCTTTTTAATAGAATAAATTGAGTGTAATTATTTAATTTACTCTGATATAAATAAGCAGTACTACTTCACCAATCTGATGAAGTCATTTCCTTGGGACGAAACCTAGGTCATTGGTGAACTGGTGCTGTTACCTTGGAGTGTTCTCTGTTTTGTGCGTTTGGAATAAACCTGGTTTTACAACTTTGGCAGCTTGTACTTGTTCTTCCAGCCTTCCATTGAAGTCAGTACACTTTCGTAAAGGATTTGGTTCTAGGCTTCTCAAGGGTCCCTGGACTGCAAGACTTATGAATATCCATTATGTATTCTGTTAATTATGTATATAGTCTTTGTTAACCTGGCAACTGGAACAGTTTTAGCCACAATCCAAATCAAAGATCCCAAATGCCATAAAGTACATACAAAACAATAACTTGAGTCTTAAAAAGACATAGTAAATGCCACTGAACCATAATTGCAATGCCAGCTATTTATAGCTTATCTTATTTTACAAATTTACAGTCTATGAAATCCGAACAACCAACTTCTCACATGGGTATAAATATGACATTTTAAGTCAAGTATTGTCATATTCCTACATATTGCATACATACATTAACACGTTCAAGGCAGTGAAATAGCCTCATACGGTTGCCTAAAAGTACAGTTTTGTACCTACCATAAATGTAGATGTTCGGGTGCGCATACAGCTGCAGTCATTACAGATGGGTTATCCTGCCGTCAAGCGGGTCCTCGGTCAGCCGAATTCCCAAAGTCTAGGTCCGGCGTTGGTTGTCGTCGCCTCTTCCCTGATGTCAGTGTGGCAGGGGTATAAAAGAGACAGCCGACGCCATCTTCTTCAGTTTTTCTTGCCCCAGATGTCAGGTGCCCCCAGAAGGAAGGCAAAACATAAACGTATGTAATCATGCAATATAGAATAATCAAAAAACAGTAGTTGCAAGCAAATACACCATAAAAGAATACCCCAAATAGGTTGTATGAGAAGGTGTTTGTCATAAGGTCTGTCCTAAGAGGGGATGGAGGGGTGAAACCTGGACTGCAGCTGTATGAGCACTCGAACATCTACATTTATGGTAGGTACAAAACTGTACTATGTTCATCGTGCATACAGCTGCAGTCATTACAGATGGGAAGAATCCCAAAGCTAAGTAGGGGTGGCAGGCACTAAGTGGAACTAGGAGGAGCAAGGATGCCCTGCAAGACAGCTGTGGCAAATCCCGCTCTAGATTTAGAGTAAAGTGGAAGGTGATAGTGTTTGGAGAAAGTGTGCACTGAACTCCAAGTGGCTGCTTCCAAAATGTCCTTGGTAGGAACCCCCCTGAGGAAAGCTGCAGAGGTAGATGTGGCCCTTGTGGAGTGGGATCTGATGCTTGAAGGCACAGCTTTTCCATGAAATGAGTAACAAAAGCGTATGCAGTGGGCTATCCATTTTGAGATTGTCTGTTTGGAGATAGCCTTTCCTTGAGCACCTGTAGCATAGGAAACAAAGAGTTGCTCGGATTTCCTGAATGGCTTTGTCCTGTCCAAATAATATTAAAGTTGTCTGTGAATGTCCAAGGAATGCAGTAGTCTTTCCCCTTTGTTTTGTGGGTTAGGGTAAAAGGTAGGTAAGTGGATAGTCTGATTCAAGGCTACACTGGATACTACCTTTGGCATAAAGGTAGGGTTGGTTCATAAGGAAACTCTGTCCTGATGGAAAATGATGAAAGGTTGCACAGCCATGAGGGCCTGTAGTTCCGAAACCCTGCGTGCTGAGGTGATAGCCAGAAGGAAGGTTGTTTTCCATGACAAGTATTGTAGTTCTGTTGAAGCAGCTGGCTCGAAGGGAGGAAGGGTCAGTTTTTCCAATATGAGGTCCCAAGCAGGGACTGGTGGTTTCCTTGGGGGTTTTATATTCTTTGCCCCTCTGAGGAACTGTCTTATGAGAGGATGAGAGAATAAAGGAGGATCTGTGTTGTATTGTGCAGAAATAGCTGAAGTGTGGATTTTGATGGAGGAGAAGGAAAGTCCACTGTTTAACATCTCAGCTAGGTACTGTAAAATTTGAGGTAAATTTATTACCCAAGGATTCTGGCCCTTTTTCTGATTCCAGGCACAAAATCATTTCCATTTGGCGTAGTAGGCTTTTCTAGTAGAAGGTCTTCTGGCCTCCAAGATGACATCCTGCACCTCCTTGGAGAGGAGGGTCTGTTGGGAAATCAAGGGATTCTCCATGCAGCTAGATTTAGAGTTTTGAGCTGGCTGTGAAGAGTTTTGAAGTTGTGCTGGGACAACAGAAGAGGCACCAGTGGTAGGATCCATGGTGGGGAATGTGTCAGGCTCTTCAGGAACAGATACCAGTGTTGTCTTGGCCAATCTGGAGCAATGAGAATCATTTTCAGCCTCTCTGCTCTGGCTTTTAATAGAACTTTGGGCAGCAGAGGAAGAGGCGGAAAGGCATAGACTGTCAATGTTGTCCAATTGAAAGAAAGTGCGTCCACTTTCCAGGCCTGTGGATGATAGGTCCTTGAACAAAATTTTTTCAATTGGTAATTTCTGTGGGTAGCAAAGAGATCTATGTCTGGCTGTCCCCATGCCTGAGTTATCTTTGTGAAAACTTGAGGATGCAACTTCCATTCGTGTGGATCTGTCATATTTCTGCTTAGGCTGTCTGCCAGTGTGTTTTCCTTCCCTGGCAGGAATTGTGCCTGAAGTTGGATTTGCAATTCCAGTGCTGTGTTCCATAAGGTCATGGCTAGTCTGCACAGGGGGTATGAATGAGTTCCCCCCTGTTTGTTTATGTACCACATCACTGTGGTGTTGTCTGTCCTTATCAATAGCTGGCCTGGATGCAGTAGGTCTTTGAAGGCCATAATAGCATTTTGCACTGCTAGCATTTCCTTTTGGTTGATGTGTAGGTGCTTCTCTTTTTGGGACCATTTCCCCTGAATGCACTGATCTGTCATGTGTGCCCCCCAGGCGTAGTCCGAGGCATCTGTTGTGATGATTTGATTTGCTTGAGGTACGCAGAAAGGGAGACCTATGTTTCTTTGGCATGCTTGAGCCCACCACAAAAATTCCTTTTGAAGACATGGAATGAGTGGTATAATTGTTTCCAAGCTGTGGCTGTGTTGAGACCATAAGTTTTTTAGGTACCATTGAAGTTTCCTCATATGCAGCTTTGCACATGGGATCAGAAGGATGCAAGATGCCATGAATCCCAGAGCCTGCAGGACTTTCCTTGCAGTCAGCCTGGTGAAGATTGCCATTTTGCTGAAGTATTACGACAGTTGCCCTTGTTTGTCTGGCATGAGGTAGGCCATCTGGGTGGTTGTATTCAAGCTGGCACCCAGGAAAATTATTTTTTGAGAGGGTATTAGCTTTGATTTCTTCTTATTGACTGTGTATCCCAGAAAGTTCAACAGTTTTATTACAAACGCCAGGTGTTTCAGACGTATGTCCTTGCTGTCCGCTTGGATCAGGCAGTCGTCCAGATATGGGTATATTTGTATTCCTTGAAGTCTGCAGAAGGCAATTACTGATGCCAGGCATTTCGTAAACACTCTGGGTGCAGTAGATAAGCCAAAGGGCAATGCAGAGAATTGGTAATGGGTTGAACCTGCAAGAAATCTCAGGTATCTTCTGCAATCTTGTCTGATAGGGACATGCAGGTATGCCTCCTTGAGGTCCAATGTTACCAGCCAAGACTCCTTGCCCAGCATGGGAAGAAGCTGCTGTAATGTGAGCATCTTGAATTTTGGTACCTGTAAATATGTGTTTAGGATGGATAGGTCT
Organism: Protopterus annectens; assembly: GCF_019279795.1. NCBI lineage: Eukaryota > Metazoa > Chordata > Ceratodontiformes > Protopteridae > Protopterus > Protopterus annectens. The sequence goes on from NC_056744.1 coordinate 1,196,837,504, forward strand.
AAAATAGGTCTCCAATCTTTGTCTTTCCTTGGTACCAGGAATAGTCTGGAATAAAACCCTTGGCCTTGTTCTTTTGCAGATACCTCTTGAATAGCTTTCATGTCCATGAGAGCTGAAATTTGTTTTTGTGCCTCTGCCCTTTGATTTTGTGGCAGGTTTGGCATGCCTCTCATTTTTGGAAGGGTGTGAAAGTGGAATCTGTAGCCTCTGTCTATAATGTCCAGAATCCATTTGTCTTTTGTGACAATATGCCAATTTTTTGAGAATAATGCCAGTTTTCCACCCAAAGGTGCTGCCATTGAAGCTTTGCTTGGCAGGTAAAGGGGGAAGTAATTGTGTCTGCTTTCTGAATGACTGTGATCTATCTTCTCCACCTCTTGGGGTTGGTGCTTGCCACTGTCTGGCTCTGAATGATCCTTGAGGTTGCCCTCTACCCCTCGGGTGTCTGTATCTGCCTCTTTGAGGTCTGTCCGTGGCTGGAATGGACCAATTTTTTAAAGACCAGTTTCTGATGAAACGTGGAGGTTGTACCTGCAGGAAATCTTTCACTGTTTGCATTGATCTCGCTTTTTCCTCCATTTTCTTTAGTACCTCCTCAGCTTTAACACCAAACAGTACATCTTTTTGAAGAGGTGCATCTAGTAATGATCTGGTAAGGCTTACTCTTTGAGCCAAGCATATCTACGTATGACAGACCCTGTAACAGCAGCTCTACATGAGGCCTCTAAAGCATCAAAACCACACTGCAAGGTATGTTTACCCACTTGTTCTGCACCATGCAACAAATCCTGCAACTCTTTTAAATCTGGTTGTTCTGGTTGTGTCATTTTGCTTTTCAACTGAGATAACAAAAACTGTTGATACTTTAACATATGGAACTGACAGTTTAATGCCCTCATGGTTAAAGTGGCCGAGGTGTACACCTTTTTCCCCACCTTTCTAGAGCTCTGGAATCTCTCTCTGAAGGTAATGGGTTTTTAGCAGTAGAGGCCTTAATTCCCTTAGGACCCTGTGAAATAGTTTCTGGGTCAGCAGTATGGCTTTTGTATAGGAACTGGAGTGAATCAGGAACCCGGTAATACCTGTCTGGTTTAACAGGAGCTGGAGGTAAAGAATCTGGGTTGAGGCTGGCTTCTGTGTACACATCATCTAATATATCTAAAACAGGAGGGATAGCCAGGGGCCTATGCTGGGGGAGCAGGAGAAAATCCCTGAGCCTTTTCTTGGAATCTGAGTAATCTTGGCCTTCCCAGTGAAAGTGTTCCCTCAAAGTATGTAGGGTTTCCCCAAATGAGTAGTCCTCAGGGGGGGAGACCGAGGGAATAGACTCCTCTGCATCAGAGTCTTTAAAAGGAGAATAGGTATAGTCCTGGTCCTCAAAATGTTCAGAGGTAATAGAGGCTTGATCTGAGGAAGGGTAGTCTTCCTCTAATCTGGGCCTTTTGTCCGAGGGGGGGTTGAGAACCCCTGATAAGAGTAATCAAATCCTCAGCCATTTTGAGCATCTGTTTTTTAGGCATGGGGCCTTGAGAGGGGGTCTGAGGTCCCTGTTTTTTGGTTTTCATGGCTGCTTTAGATTTAGTGAAAGCTTTAATAGAGAAGGAGGAAGGCCTGAAGACACCTTGAGAAATGGCAGGCCTGTCTAAACTCTGAGTTTCCCCGCCAAGAGTGGCATCAGTATCTGTAGTTGGAATGGGGACCGAGGAGCCTGCGACCTCGGGTACTGAAGACACCGGTAATGTAGTGTCATCGGTACTCAGGGGCTGCGTAGGCGCCTCGCTGAGAACCGGAGAACTGGTAGTCAGCCTTAGCGTGGTGTCAGTAGAAGTCACGGACCTCGTATGTCGGTCCTTATCTTTGCGTCTTTTACTCAAAACTGGAGTTGGAGTATCCGACGACATAATATAATTACATTTTTTACCAAAATAGTGAAGGGCAAACTCTGCCAGACACATAATAGTGCGTTTGTTGAATCTAGCACAAAAACGGCAGGCCGAGACGTCGTGGTCTGGGCCTAAGCAAGGAATACAGAAAAAGTGGAAATCCTTATGCGGTATTTGCTTCCCACATGAAATGCAATTATTAACTTTGTCTGACATCGGTCTGAGGCAAGAAAAGTTTCCCCAACGGGGTACTTAGCTTTCAAGAAGACTTCGGCTGAAATATTTTCGTAAATCTCAGGAGCTGGCCGACTGGCACTTGCGAACTGCTTCTGCTTCGGGCACCGCGCGGCAAGAAAGACTGAAGAAGATGGTGTAGGCTGGCTCTTTTATACCCCTGCCGCACTGACGTCAGGGAAGAGGCGACGACAACCGACGCTGGACCTAGACTTTGGAATTCGGCCGACCGAGGACCCGCCTGATGACAGGATAACCAATCTGTAATGAATGCAGCTGTATGCACGATGAACATCTGGTACAGCTTTGAACATTATCAACCTCTTTGCAGCATCCTATTTCTCTTTTAAATCTATTTATATTTATATATTTAGCAGTGGTCAGAGAAGGTTCTAAGGTCAACAGGGACTAGGCTGAAGACCTGAAAGTTGATTGCAGAGAAAGCACAAGAGTTCAAGGAATTACAAAGGGCTCTAGCACCTTTGGAAGAAGAGGAAATAGGTGGAGTTAAAGAAGAATGTCTAAATTCACTTGTTAATATAAATGCAGTGTGATAAAGATTTTCTCCCCAGGGCTCCACTGAAAATGGGCTTTACCCAGTCAGACTTTCCCAGTCAACAAAAACAAATAAATAAATAAATAAATAAAATTTGCCATTGTAGGCACAACTACAGACATGTTTATTCATTAGTCTGAATAAACTATCAAATGACGTAACTTACTTGGATTAGCATGTCAGTATATTCCATATTTCTGTCCCTATTTATTTCTAAAACATTTCTACTGATACTCCATCTTAAGATTCTCTGTTATGGCTTGGAGATATGTCTCTTAAAACACTATCAGACTTCACTATAAATGTTGCTGCTAAGCCGATACAAACAGTTTTCTTGACTATCAAAATGTTATTGTCACCTCTTTCTCCATGCCAAATTTGTGGTGTCTCATCTCTGGCATTGTATCCTCATATAACCTTCCTTCTTACATTCTCACCAAATCGCAGTCCTGCCATGAGAACCTCTCTGAAATCACCATGTTTCACTTTTGATACAGCCTCCATAATGGAATGCAGTATTCTAATCTGAGTGACCTAGTGCAGCATGTAACAACAAGCTGACCTCCTCTCAAATGCCCCTGACATGACCTTGTGTCATAGTAAGCGAGACAAAGTGTCTGTCATAGCTCTTTCTGAGTGTCTTTTTGTTGACGTATCCTGACTTACTCATTTGAGTTTGATCATTAGGTCCTTACAGATTTCTATCAGTGTATTCTGTAAAAATATGCCTTGGATTACTTTCATATACTGTTGTTAATGAAGCCCTGAGCAAGAAATGAACTACCTTCAGCACACCTGAACACTGTAGTTTCAGAACTTGTTACAGGTGAAGAAAATGTTTTGTTATAGTAGCTCTTTATGCCTAATTCCATTGAAACTGCTATGGACAGATATTTTCTGTAAGGTTTTCATACTATCCTTAGCAGATTTGGCCCTTTCATAAATAGACAATTTTCAAGTCATTGCAACATATGGCCCATTCTGTTCTACTTCCCGTTTCCAAGACAGAGGGTAATGGCATGGGTAGAATTTACATAAGGATATTAATGTGGCTCCAAAGCATATAAAAGAACAGAGTGAGTTCTACTTCCAGTATACCAGAGAAATGACTGACATGCTTATGTACGTTTTAAGCCCTACTACCTGCCAATCACCAGGCAAGATTACATAAAAAAGGATGACCTTTCCATCTTTAGTGAAAACAGGACCTTATAATGGTACTGCTACATACTGCAAGAAAGAAAATGCTAGAATGCAGTTTAGAGGTCAGAAAGGCTTATAAATTATCAAAGTCTTGTTTACATTTATAAATCAGATGGTGATGCTTTGAGGAAGCAAATGGAGAGCAACTTGAACATTTCGGTAGTGCCCTTTACCCATTTGTAATCTGCACAGCGAGACTCGTCTTATAAAAAGTCACTAAAGATAAAAGTCACTAAAGATATAAACTTCTATTGAGTAACTCAGATTCAGACTGGCTATGGTATTAACTATTGTGGTCATATTATCACAGTTTTTAACAAGTATTTAAAAAAAGATTATTTTGTAGATGTTTTCATTAATTAAATGGTGTGTTCAGAAATGTATGTGTTTATGTGTGGAGAATGGCTTATGAAGTGTAAAAAAAAACAAAAAAAAACACTCTTCTCACAACAGCAACCAGAAATAAGAATCTTGAGACGCAGACTGTCTCGTCCAAAGCATCATACTCATATTAAATACAGTCATGCATTAAAACTGAGCACAGCAGACCTTCTGAGCATTACATAACATTTCAGATTCCCACCTCCTTGTCATTCATTATTTCCCCTGTCTCATTGACCGTTGCACTTCTCCATATACTAAACCCGACTTCTACTATGTATTACAAGGCTATGCCTATTTTTCCAAGAACTAATACCCTCTGATGGTGACTTTAAACCATCCTTCTTAAATTGACACCTCCACCTGCCCTCTGTGACACAATAAGTCTGTCACACCTTATCACACCTTTCTTTTCTTTCCTTTAGCATCCAAACTCCAAGCATTCAGAGCATTTCCTTTTAGAGTGTGGTACTGCAGCTTTCTTTTAACACTGCCTTCTATATTAAATAGTTGGCATAAAAAAACACAAATTCCTATTGTGTAAACACAACTTTCAAAACACAAGGCATGAAGAAATCAGGATTAATCATTCTTGTTGGCTAAACGTGCATGTCATTTCAGCAAAAATGTATGTCAATGTGCAATTCCAGTCATATGTTAAAAGATTTTGCGATACAACTATTCCTCCATACCTTTCAACTTCTTAGAGCAAGAAATCTGGACAAAGCCATGAATAACAACTTTTAAATACTGCTCCTGCAAACTTAGAAAGTTGATATAGTAACAGGTTTTGCAGTAGCATGAATTCCTGAAGGGTATGAAGTCGATAACTCAAATGTCTGACTTTTCTGACTTCAATCATTAATGAATTGCCAATGATTTGTCAGAAAACGATAATTTTATGAAAAAATGGGCCAAGATTATGAGACAACAATCTGGACATTCTGCAAAAATCTACACAGTTGAGTGGTATGATTTACTAATTTTTTTCACATAGAAAGGTGTAATGAAAACATAAATGCTTCCATGAAAGCTTGCTAATGAAACTAATTGATGTTTTATATTTTATTTTTAGCTATACAAAGAAACAATACTTATGCTGACTTTGAGCATGAAAACTGATACAGGCAGCTGGCACAGTTCTCTCTACATACATTAAAGCAGTAGTGTGTAATGTAATGAAAATTAATGATCCTTACATAAAATTTCCCTGAACAAACCTGCTTTTGTCAAGCAACCACTTTTATTCAGTTCTGTACACAATAATAATCTAACTTCTTTGAAACTTCAACAGTCATTAACCAATCCCACTTTTGTTGGCTAGCTTATATTTGCTGTGTAAATACCTTAACAAAGAGGTTTCTATCAGAAAAACAGTGACATTCAATATTTAGGTTTCAAATTGCTTTGCCTATTCTCTTTGTCACAATGCAGACTGCACTGGTCACTGAGGAAAGGAACAATATTGAATCAAAGATTCACAAAAACAGTTTATTGCATTGAAAATACATGGAGAATGTTTGATTCAGGTGCAAGAAAGACTAAAGTAGTGGGAAATGACAGTTCAAAAGCAACCATTCTGTGTTATAGCTGTAATTATTGCAAATATATAAATACGTCTAATGAATTTATACATCCTTATACATTTAAGAAACGTATTTTTATGAAGTGTGCAACATGTAATACCCAAGGTGTTGTTTATTTGGTGAACTGTATAGCTTGTAAGTCATTCTATATTGGAAAGACTAATCAAAAATTAAAAGAAAGAATTGCTTCACATGCATCTGATATTAGAAGAAATGTCACCACCAATGCCTTCACTAGACACATAATGATGAATGATGCACGTCATACTTTTAGGTTTCGTATTCTATCACAAATAACACCGGGGAACAGGGGTGGTGATCTTATAAATAAGACAGAAAGCAAAGAGTATAAATGAATTAATTATTTACAAGCTGACAACCTGCCAGAACTAAAATCAGTAATGGTTTGAAACCTTTATTAAAAGAGAAACAGTCTTATGTAACGCAGCATCATAATATAGGTAGTATGTGTAAAGTTCACTACATACTTTTTATATAAAATAGGAAGTATAGTTATAGTTTTTTATATGTAGTTTTATTTAATGTTAAGACTTTATTACTTGAAAGTTTTAGATTATTCTAACGTGATCACTTATGCTGAATTTTAATCGCTTGCTTGTTATATATATTAATGGGTTACAACTTGTCTGTTTTTTAAATAACACTAAAGAAGAGTCTGTTTGACTTGAAAGCTTTGTCATATAATTGACGGTTTTGAACCTTTGGTTTTTCTTTTGATTGGTCTCTTATTACAGTCCTCAGATACTATGTGGAAATTAGAAAGAGGAAAGTCTTTCATTTACCTATAGACCTTGGGGCTCAGTTACTACATCTGGCAATGTTTCCTGCCATTAGCAATGGGGATGTACAGCATGCTTAAGTCCTCAGATAAGGTAAAGAATACCACTATAGTTAATGCAGCTTATAGGCTGCCTGCATTCTCCTGGATACCCTTTCAGAGTGAAAAAATGCTCAGAATGTTTAAACGAGATTTCTGATTAGCACTAAGACACCACTAGTTTCTGATCTTCATATGCCCTGAGTACTATATAGTATTGAACTGAAAAGTGCAAACAAAGCTTAAAAAAACTCATATCAGAAAAACTGAAGTAGATTTAACCATGCTCCCTATTAATTGACACTTGAATAAAAATTGCATTTTACCAACTACCATGGCAGCAACTTCAGGACATTTAATATTTTTTCATAGTTTTACTATGTGAATTCTGTGAATCAAACCATCAAACAAGTTATTTACTCTATCTGTATACAAAGTTCAAGATAAAAACATTTCATTATTTTAATTCTGTACTTCATTTTTCCCACTTTGCAATATTCCTTGAAAGACACTATTTAAGGTTACACTAAATTATGTGACAATTGAGTGATATCTTTAAAGTTATTCATGTGAGGATATTTGGAATGGATACAAAAGGTAGCACTTAACTAGTACAGGCCTATGTGCTAGTAATGGTATGTATGTATTTTTGTTTGAAAGTGTGTGTGTAAGTGTCCCCTGGATTTAATAAACTGTGTGTAGGAATAGTGTAATTCCTAAATGGAGTGTATGGTGGCAGTGTCCGCAGTTCTCCCTCCGCAGTGCACCTTGCATGTTAATGAAGGCACGCTACTGAGGGAGAGATGTGTACACAGTTACTGAATCAGTGCTAGGGGGTATGTTACAGTGCTCAAAGATGTGTAACACACCCCCTGCACTGTGAAGTGCTGTATGGTACTAAAACAAGAAAGAAAGTGTATTTGGACACTTATTCAAACAGTAGTTTAGTTATTTCACACAGGGGGTGTGTTACAGTGCCTGTAAAACATCCCCTGCACTGTCAAAGTGCCATACAGCACTTAAAGATTAAAGGAAGTGTCCTTGGACAATTATGACTTTTTTATTCATTTATGTCACATGGGGGGTTACAGTGTCCGTAACATACCCCTGTACTGTCAGAGTGTCATATGGCACAGAAAGTAAATGTCCCAATATGTTTTTTCTGTCACATTTATTTATTTATTTATTTATTTATTTATTTATGTATTTATTTATTTATTTATTTATTCAAGTTTAAGCATAGCTGAGCATGTTTGCACGGCTCATTAATCAGCAGTGCTTAAATGTAACAAAAGGCTATATAGAAATGTATAGCTTAAACCTTCACAAGTGACTTTGAATGGTTAGAGTCATGGCTTTATGTGCAGTAGGTGCACAGTTCAAATACCAAGATAGGCCATTCAGCTTTTACATCAGAAATCATTTCTATTTATATGTCTATTTTTTGCCCTAGTTATTGATATTTGTCAACCAGTTTAGTGCAGCTGGTAAAGAATCCCAGTGTCAGTGGATATATGAGGTGAAAAGCCCCAGTTAAACACAAGTGTCCAATACAGTTCAGTCACACACCAAGGTACAGTAATTAAAGTAAAATACAAACACATAACAATAAAGTATCAATAATGAGTAATTAATGTCAATATATACTTATGTTATCATGTAGAACTCATTTGCCCTTAGCTAAACCATGTTAAGCAGTGCTGAACCAAGCTATGCAATGCTTAAACAGGAACTGTCTGAGCAATACTTAGCAAAGCCTAGCTCCATTTAGCCAGTTTGAGCAGTGTTAAGCACTCCCACTCTAAGCAGTCCTCAGCTCAGCTAAGTGAATTTCACACCGCTAAGCACTGCTAAGCCCTTGCCACTTTAAGTACTCCTCAACTCAGCTTAGCGAGTTTGCACACTACTGAGCTGTGCTTAACATTTTTGAAAATGGTCCAATGCCGGCAAAGGGTGGGAAAATAACCTTATTTAAACCTCACAGGTGGGAATACAGGCAAAACCTGTTAGAGTTTGACCCATGCAGGAACTATGGCAGGAGCTGGAGAGGGAGTGTACTTCCGGGCATTAGCTCTGGGGCATTTTGGAGTCTGAGGTCATGGCTGCATTCCTTGTTGAACACCATGATGACAGACTGCTGCAGGGCTAGTACCAAGGCTCTTGATACAAGTCTGAGGCCTGGGACCATCTGGCATGTGATCTCACCAGTACCACTGGAATTCCCCACACTGCTGAGCAGGTGCACCATCATTAGCATGGCTTGAAGCAGAGAAAGGGGGCACTCTTGGACCAATGGGTCCAAGATGCTTGAGACGGGAATGCCCCAGTACTTTGTAAGTATATGAACCATTGCTTTATGAAATAATGCATAATGGTGTTTTTCCCCCTACAGCTGCAGAGTTGAGAACTTGCAATATGAAGGTCCATGTGGGGCGCCTGGTGAGGCTGCACCAACAGTGTGGTGAGTACAGATCTATATTGCAATACATAGTACAATAAATAAGAAAGAGTACATTGTTTACTGCCATTAGGTATAGTGTGTTCTGAGTGTACTGCAATAAAATGTGTTCCAGACCCACATTGATATAAGTGAGTAATGCCAGGCACTGTGCAATAAAGATGAAGGCATCACTATTGATGAAAGAAAGCTAATACTGTAGTAATACTGTGTAGGAATGACATAAGTATATACTGTAATAATACTAAGCATCTTGTAAAAAAGTACACTGTGATTGAAACCGTGAAGGTAATAACTGACATTTATTCATCATCTACGGGATATCTAGTTCAACTGCATTACGACTTTTGAATTTAATAAATCACTGTGTCATGTCACACTCAAGTTATTCTCACCAAATGCTGTGTTTATTCTAGTCTGTTGTTGAAGAAATACAATTGTACAGGTGCTCCACAGCAAATATGGCTATGACACCATGAACTGGGTTAAGTTTTGTTGATAAAGTGTTATGTTAAAGTGTAGATGTATAGCTGTAAAACAAGATACAGTGCAATTTGATATATGTTCTGTACTAAGATCTGAACCTTGAATAGTAATGTGTAATGTATTATAGTGGGTTCCCCTCAGGATTGTCTTCTGTTAACCTTTGCATTTCAGCTCTACATATTCCTGAATGTAGGTACACTGATGCAGCTAAGTATGAGACTGTAATAGGTGGAGACTGCAAATATACAATGTGCAAATGTATATTGGTCGGATATGCAACTCAGCACCCTGCTATGGTGTGTACAGATCACACATATTCACATCCACTAGGAGTAAATGTGTACACCTGCATTCTAAGTATTAATACGTAGTTTAACAACTATCTCTGTCATGAATGAAGCTCATGCATGTATGTGCAACTGTCACTGCAGTCTTCTGTGACACTACTGATATTACCAGGACAGACTTTGTAACCAAGTGGTTTTAGGCACAAATCAGTCAAGCAGCCTACAGCAGTGACCCAGTAGCTCAGTGTGATAAGAAATAGATATGTTGTTCATTTTTACACACACAGACCAAAGTTTGAATCCAGGGACTGGAACTAACATATATTTATAGTTACAGACAAGTACTCTTGCCTATTTGTAGAAACTGTCATGCACTTGTCTCAGATATTATCTCCACAGGGCTTAGAGGTAAATAAATTTTTTTTAGTAACCGTATGAATCGTATACTAATAAACAGTGTCCAGATGTAATAGTGTGTAAACAGCAGTGCTCAGCAAGTTGATAGCACTCCATTTAATAAAATGTCAGGCAGTAGAGTAGTATTCCAAACAGAATTAGGCCACTGAAATGTTCTACTGTTGGTATGGCTGTATGCTAGGTACGTGTGTGAATGTGTGCCGATAGTCCAAACCCATGCCTACAAACTACAGCAGGTTAGGTATATACACCATGCATTGTGCCCAATGCATGTCTCTCAAGTGTCATGCTGTCATGGCTACTGATCACTGTTGCCATTAACCTTTGGCACAGATACAATTCCAATTGAAGTATGCCAGTAACACACTCATACAACATCAGTGCAGGGTACACCTTGTTACTCATGCATGTTAACCTGACATGTACAAGTCCCCCGTAGTTATGTACCTATAGTTCTTACATCTGGGCCCATACCATTACATGCTGACAGCTTGAGAGGTATGTATGTTCTACAGAAGCTTTAGGAGACATGTAGATGTAAATAAAGGCCAGACATGTAGAGTATTGAGCAGTACTGTTGCAAATAATATAGCATATATAGTTGTTAATGGAATGATTTTCTCTCTCCCCCCTCCACCCCTTATCTGCACTACAAATTATTATTGCTATACAATGGGTATGGTTTCATTTCCATGTATATTGTTCTGAAAAACTTATGTTGGGCCTTGTGCTCTATTATGGTTCATATATTTCAATGGTTGCATACTAACATACCTTGTTGAAATTCCACTGTTGTTGGCCTATTGCCATAACTGTTACTGGCATGCTGCTACAATAATGACTATTATCCCATTTATATCTGTGTTCCGTATGCTATGTAATTCTATTGTCTGGGTTAATTGAAATACCTTTGTTCTGGGTTAATTGGAATACCCATGCATGTTGGTATAACTAATGTTAAAATGTTTTGTTCATGACTAATCAATACACTTTGACAAACCTGAACACTATACCACACTTGGGTAGGTAGATCACAGCGGATCCATCTGTCCTGCCTCAGCTGGTCATGACACTGGGTCCCAGCACGTTTGGGACCCAACCTGGATCTGCCTCATCCACTGGTCCTGCACCACCCTCAGGTGGAACCGCCTCAGTGGATGGGCCCCATCCCCCCTTGGGCGTGGGCGTGGAGAGGACCCTGTCACCTGACAACAGTTCCGAGGTATGGTGCACAGGGTCTTCCAGTGGGACTTGGATGATTGCCTGCTCCAGACAGAGGGCAGACTGGCACACCTTGAGGATCAGACTGTCCCCGGTACCCAGCCCCCAGTGCAGCCACCTTCTGGGCGTTAAAGGGGCAGTGGTGACTGCCCATGGGTGGGGACCTCAGTCCCACTGTTTTCATCTGGGGGCACTTGGTCCTCCAATTCCCAACCACCCTCTCCATCTATTCTTATATAGGATTTGGCATATTTCATAGGAATCAATATTAAAGTTGGTAATAAAAGTTAACTAAAGAGTTAAGTGTATCTGTCTGGTTTCGTTCATTAATTGACCAATTATTAATACTAATGTTCTATAGACAGAATAGGATAATAAATACCTATATTTCTCTTATGCTGTACCTCCCTTATAAGTTCTAATAGGGGTAAAGAGTATCCTTGTTTCAAAAACATATTGCATAAAGTGTCACATTCAGCCCTAAAATCGTCGTTGGAGACCATATGGGCCACAGTGACCAGTTGGCCTTTGACGATGGATCTCTTCTGCTGATAGGGATGACAGCTAGTGTAGTGGAGGAATGAATTTAAATAGATCTGTTTTCTATGAATTCTGGCTTTAAACGTCCTATTCTTCCTGTCTTTGTATAGGTCAACATCTAAGTAAGCTATATTGTCAGTTCCAAAGTTATGTGTGAATGACAAAAATTGTGTTGTGTTGTTCAAGTATTCCATAAAGGACAGAATAATTTCTGTCTTTCCTTCAAATATAATAAAAACATCATCTAAAAATCTAGTGTAATAAATTATGTTTCCACGGAATACATTGTTATTAAAAATGTATTGCTGCTTCCAGTGGGCCATCACTATGTTTGCAAAACTGGCACCATATGGGGAGCTCATTGCAACACCTGACTTTTGTAAAAAATATTTGTCATCAAACATAAAATAATTATTACATAAAATCAGATCTAAGAATTCTTGAACTAACTCAATGTCACTACCTGGACAATTCTTCTGAAGCATAAAACAAACCACCCAATCGATGCCTATATCAGCAGAAATGACCGTATATAGGTCCTTGACATCTATGGTTAAAAAAACTACATCCTCTTTGTACTTGAGACCATTAATATTGTTTAAGAAGGACCAAGAATTTTTACATATGTGTCCTACTTGTTCAACGAGTTTCTTTAAAATATTGTCAACATATTTAGCTAGTGGATACATAATCGAATCACTCCCATTAACAATTGGCCTTAAAGTGGGGTCTTCCAAACTCTTGTGCACTTTTGGAATCTTGAAAATAATAGGTGTACGGGGGGGGGGGGCTAAACATGTTAAATAATTATATAAGTCAATACTAATTCTGGACTCAATGAACAAATTATTTAAAAACACCTTCACTTTTTGTTGGGCCCTGTTAACCTCATTCAATGATGCTAGCTCATAATTGCTGGTATTCAAAAGTTTAATCATACGGTTTCTGTAATCAAACTCATCAAAAAATACAAGCCCACCCCCTTTGCCCAGTTTAATGACGCATACATTCTGATGTCTTAAGGAACCCAAAAGGTTCCAATCCTGTTTGTTAAAATTCAGTGGTCTATTCTGAGTAATATGAGACTTTTTACTTAGTAAATTACGTAAGTCCAACTCACAGATTCGTTCAAACATGGACAAAGAAGGAGTTAATGGTGGATTGAAGGAACTCAATACCTTACATTCACCTTGAGCCATCGGTTGATTCTGGAACATAGTGTTCAAGTTCAGCTTTTGTGTAAAAAGTTTAAAGTCTATACTTGAGCTGGACAAAACTGCCCTATGGTCAGGGACAAAAGTCAATCCCCTTGCTAATAAATCCACCAAAGAAGTATCAACCACCATGTTGGAATAGTTAAAAATTTTAAAATCTCGATTAGTGTCGTAAATTATACTGGTCCTCCGATTCCCAACCACCCTCTCCATCTAAGGTGTTTACCGCCCTCATGTGTCATACACCACCCCTGTATGCTGTCTTGTCTGTCTGCAAAAGCAACCTCTTCTACCCAACTTACCTCCCCAAACATACCTACAGCCCTTCCCCAACATTCCACTCTCACCTTAAAAAAAAGGGGGCATCTGTCCCAAAAACAAAATGTCTTCCCATTTATAGCTGTCAATTTCGCCCCCACATACACTAACATTAATCAATTTCCCCGTGAATTAATCAACAAATTTATGTCACCTACACCACTCCCTGTGGTGTGTGAGGCTCTAAATTCCAATTTGTCCACATCATGCACAGCTGTTGCTGCACAAAAAAAATGGGAGCTATGGTCCTTTCCTACACCCATTCTGCACATCCCTAGCTGCCTTTCATAATGTTTTCCCCCTGCTTGCTCCCATTTCACCACTTTCCTATCACCCCTTTTTCTTTTCCTTTTTTGGAAATAGTGCAGGTTTAAGTGGGGATAAGCAACGCTAAGTGGACCTAAGCTCCACTTCACACAAAGCCATGCAAGCCCACTTAAATCACTCTATCTCATTCAGGTACTGTTCTGCCCAGCAACAAAGCAACCAGCCCTAGCTAGTCTCAAACCCAGAACCCTGTGCGTTAAAGTCAGAGCAAAGCACCACTAGGCCAAATCAGCTCTGGGGAATGAGGACTGTTTTGGGAAATATATCATCCAGTACAGTCATGTAACATTAGGGGAAAAAAAGACACACTTCCAAGTATTAGACCCAGACCCCCATGCATTAGAGTCAGAGTAATGCACCACCAGGCCAAATCAGCTCTGGGGAATTAGTACTGCTTTTGTAAATATATCATGCAGTAGTCATGTAACTGTAGGGGAAAAGACACCACTGCCAGGTAGTGAACCCAGGACCTTCTAGACTACAGTAGGTCAGCAACAACATCAGCTGAGAGCCCATGTGGCTGTGCACACTCACACTCCCGTAGTGGCAGTACCACCAGCACTAATGAAGGGAGGGTGCTGACCACACCATAACGTGGCAGGTCATGGGCACATGGGTCCTGGGTGGTCTCATGAGGGACACAGAGCCAGCAGACACTGGTCACCATCAGGAAGTAGTACCACATCTGACCTTGGGCATGGTCGTGCCAATGCCACCTGGCCAAACTGGTTCCCATGTTTGTGGCCAGAGACAATGAACTGTACATTTTGCCATATACGTTCCACAGTTGTCCAACATACCCTAGTGTAGGGCTAGCACATGGCTTGACTGTGTACATGCACACACTCACACTTCACTGTCACATGCAGGTCACCAACTGACACACATAGCTTCTCTCCATAGCCCAGCTGACTAGCACCCCTCCAGTCACACACACATAATGTCAACTGTATGTCACAGCCTAGGAATTTGACAACCCCATACCACACCCTGTGCATGTGATGATACCTGTGCCACATCCCTGTTATCCACATCATCAATGCAGGGACATGCTAATATGTGTCTGAGGCACAGGGTGAATCTTGTACAGTAATGGCATTCTGTAGTGTAGTAGTGTTATGCCCTGTAAGGTGCTGTCTGCTGCCAATTGTCATGCATATGCATCAAAGTGTATGTACCTTTGTGCCATGATGCTTTATTGCTGTTCATACTACTGACTGACTGTTGTCTAACAGACCTTATTTTATTTATGTAAATGAAGAAATTGTAGATCAACCACCACGTAAGATGAAACGAAATCTTTATTATAAATAATAAATAAATAAAAAAATATAATAAAGATTTCGTTTCATCTTACGTGGTGGTTGATCTACAATTTCTTCATTTACATCGTTTTTGGGTTCCTGTTTTGTGATCAACTTTTAAGGGAAAGGTCTGCTTTATTCTTCATTTATTTTATTTAAGTTCTAGGAGTCTGTGTGCAAGTCGTGGTAAGCTGCTGCCATTACAGAAGCTCAAGATGGCAGGGTGGCAGTGTGGCAACACAGACACCTTTTCATTGCCAAGGTATGCATGGAACAGTGTGTGAGGGGCAATGGGGCAGACAGAGTAACCTTGAATGCATACCCACTGACACAGCAAGCAAGTCCTGATACATATCACTTGGGTGTTTCTTAGAATCACAGGTTCATAATTACAGAGGAGGTTACTAGAGTACTGGACCTGGGTCCCTTCCTTCACTCCCAACACAATCATTGATCAGCATCTGCTGGCCATGGCATTGCTGACACAGGTTGGACCCCTGGAACAGATGTTTGTTTTTTTTTTCTATCCACTCAACCTTGAAGCAGTTGATGAGGTTTTGCATGGTACTGTGTTTGGCAAGTTTGGGGAGTGCATTCGTGAGACAGGGCAGCCTCTGGTTGACAACCCTGTCTCTCCATCAGCTTTTTGTGCTGTGTCTTATGTGATTCGGGCCTGTTGTGCCAGTAATGTGCACAGAGTTATACTCTCATATATGGGACAGCTGTTGAAGGGCTGAGCACAACGTTGCCATCTAGGCATGCCACAGATACCTGTGGATGACCTGACCCGTAACCACTGGGGCAGTACTGATTAGAGGCTGTCTGCATGGAACAGGTCTTGAGAGCTATGGATGACCCTTGTTGGTGTTAACATAGCCTTTATAGTTTCTGCAGATGTCTGCATAGTTGCATAGCAGACTGGCCATGCTGTTAATGTATTGTTGTACTGACTCAGGACTATTCAGACGTAATGTCCACATTTTGTCTGGATGCAGTCCCTTTACCTATACCTCTGACTGTACCTGTTTAGCAGGTTGTCCATCATTGCACCCCTACATCTGCTGTCATCCTCAGACAGTTTGTGTTGCAATGTTATTATAAGGCTACACGTTTGCTATAGCTGTCAAACTCTTACAGACTGACATCTGGACAAGCCCATATATAACAGTCAGACACAGGCCCAGACATGGGGACAGGGTGTTAATATTGATCCTCCAAATGTAGACAGTTGGTAGAACAGTTTTGTATTAGCTTGCATTTTTTACAGGTATGACATCTGCTTCTCAACTGTCTGTTATTGATATTTTCACATCAACTTTATTGTTTTTCAAATAGCTTGATGGGCAAATGCAATGTTATAACAAGCAGAACAGATATATGAGGCATACATGTGGACATTCTGTGTCATCCTGTCATTCCAGGGGTATGTATGGTACCCACTGACTTGTTGTCAGTACTGGCACAGTAAAATGGCAGCCATTTATAACCTGGCACTACACTGACTTGTCACAACCTGCTGTTCTACTAGGCACTGTGTAGGTTACTCCGAGCTGTGTACTGTCCATATGTGTGGCCCCCTGTCCCTCCATTATTCAGCTTTCCTGCAGTAACAAATATTGACTTCTGGACAATTTATACAACTCCTATCTTAGGTGTAGCTGACATGCAAAATAGTTGGCACAACCATTAGGTGTAGCTGACATGCAAAACAGTTGGCACAGCCAGTCTCAAACCACTGACCCTGTCAACCACAGTACCGTACCTTAACCACTAAGCTACAGCAGCCAACAGTAAGTGCTGTCTACTTTCTGACAGTATTAACCATACACATACATAGAACATTGACCCCTGCATATTGTGGACATGGAACAAGTTAGCAAGTTGATTGGAATAGCTGTGGGAATGTGTGGTCTGCTGGTATTACCTTACAAACACAAATATTACTGCATTTATATGGGAACACGGGTGTGTTGGGGGGAGGGGGCATACCTCTCAACAGTGCACATTTTCACACACTCTCAAGATGTTTGCCTCATATTTTGGGTCCATTTATCATAGTATTGTGGTTGTCTTGAAAAATACTGACATATCATTAAAGACCGAAGTAAGAAAGTAATGACAGGCATTTGAGTTTCAGATGTCTTACCCTTCAGAGACTTAATGCAACTGCAATACCTGTTCTACTATCATTGTCTACATTTGTAAGAGCAATATTTCATAACTGACCCTATCTGTGGATCTTTGCCACATATTTCTTTATGGCTTTGTAGAGATGACTTGCTGTGAGAGGCTGAAAGGTGTGTATGGGACTCCAATATTAACATCCATGCATGTGACCTATGACACCACAGTTTCTTAGTCCACCACATATACTGCAGTTTTGCCACCATGGGGACTACTGCATATTCTGGGGCAGCCAGTATTTGGCAGACATTTCCTGTTGTCCCACATAGCTGTCAGTTGTATGCTACTATCCCGGTAGCCCACCTCATTCCCTTGCATACATGCAGCAATACAATAGATATGCTACCACACTCTACTACTCCATTCATTTGTTGTTAAGAACAGTGACTTACTTTGTGCCTGCAACAGTTGTGGGGACAGTGTTTCAGGGCTGACTCTGTTGGATGCACACAGTACACAGCCTATACATGGTAAGGTACAGGTAGTGTGATGTGTGTGGCATCCTTTATACTGTGTGTGCGAGTCAGAGTGAGGTGTCAGTCCTTGGGTCCCTAGGATATCAATGTATGTGCTATGCGTTGGCTCTTTACCAAGGCCAGGGCATACTGGGCATGCCTACATATGTCTACAGGGACAGGCTCAGGGGGTTCCTCCTCTGAGTCCCCCTTTGCCTGTGGGGACCTTGGCAACAGTGGAGAGCAGTGTGTCCCTTCCCTCTGATGTTCCTGCCACAGCTGTTTCCACAGGATCATATTGTGTAGCATGTCAGATACTATGAACATGTGTGCACATGTGTCTGGAGAGTACTGCAGGGCTCCACCAGCTATGTC